>NC_016091.4:0-64468 GCF_000004515.6 Glycine max | reverse complement strand
ATTATATTTTTTTAGTTATTATTCTTTAGTTTATCATATTATTTGTTATGCTTTAAATAAAAAACAAAAAAGACTAAATTACTAATTTGGTTCTATTTATTTAATTAGTTCAAGTTGGTCGTTATTAATTTTGTTTTTCTATTATGGTCCTTATAATCTTTTTTATTTTATTTTAGTCCCTATCCCTTCTTATTGATGTTGGAAATGTGTCTTGACTAGCATTTAAAGTCTAGACTGTTTATATTCATCAGTTTTGTATTTGCTGCTGTTGGAAACTGTTTCTATTCCTATTTCTAGGGAATTGATGTCTGGGATGGCTAAATAGGAAGATTCACGTATATTGGCTTATCATGTTTGGTTCAGTTCAATTCGGTTATCCACTTTATACCCATATATGGATTGGTTTTTCTAATGAATTGAATTGAACTGCTTTATAAAAAAAGTTCAGTTAACCGAAGCATTTCTATGAAACGGATTGGTTCGGTTTAATTTTTTTGCACACTCCTAGTTTTCTGGGATTTCTTCAGTAGGGTTGACTTAGTGTGCAACTGTAATAAGCAACTGCACAACAATGTGATTCTTCATTATTGACACAACATATGTGACCATTTGCAGTTGTAAGTCGTCATAATCAAACTCTTCTGTATGATCAGAAAACTCTTCATGAATCCAAGCTGTCAATCAAATTTATTATTCTTAAAGTTATGCATCTTACATTATATGCGCTCTACATTGTTAGTTTCATATAAATATTAACATATTTAGTAGTTCACCAGGTCCTAAATTTTATAAACAATCTAATCAGGATTTTTTTTGTCTATTAGTTATCCAAGATACTTACCATTCTATTCTATAAATAAACATTTCAGGAAAAGACCTACAGAGGCTGATTGATAAAATGCAGGTTGAGCTGAATGTTTGACAGTCTTCTCTGTCTTCTATTCCTCTTTCTAGAGTTTATATTGTGTGATTCTCTGTGCTGAATGTTTTAGGTTCCGGTGGCTGCTGTTGTGATCATGGCATGTAATCGTGCTGATTACCTAGAGAGGACTATTAATTCTGTATTAAAGTATGCATCATATATAACATTTTATTTATTAATCTTTTATACTTGATAATGCAAGTATTTTTTTTGTCCATCTGAGTCATGATCTATTTATTTTTACAGATACCAAAGGCCCATTTCTTCAAGATATCCTTTATTTGTATCTCAGGTATTTTATATGTTTAGCCTTCTGGTTTGTACTTTAAAGGAGTTTCTTTTGTCTCCCTGAAATGATTGAGACATTGTCAACATTTTGTAAATGCAAATAGAACATAGACAGCTGATTGTGGTCCTTCATTATCTATTCAGGATGGATCAAATCCAAATGTTAAAAGTAAGGCTTTGAGCTATGATCAGTTATCTTATATGCAGGTATATACATTTACATAAATGAGCTGTACTTTGAAAATCAGTTCGGTATATCTGTATCCTAGTATTTTCAATTTTCAAAGGCCAATTACATGTTGTACATATTAGTGTGTAAATTGATAGTCAGCTATAATTGTGATGATTACTGTAAATTTGTTAATGACCAACGATTAGCTCCTTAATTATTTATAATTATACTAATAAGATATTTGTGTGCAAGCCAAGATACAGAAATTTGCAAGCACTCTGTTTCTTCTGCCTGAATTGCATAATGTTAATACAGATGGGGTTCCATTTCACAGATTTATAGTTTTTTTATTAGGAAAGAAGAATCAGAGAGAAAACAAGAGAAAATGATAGAATGTAAAAAAATTACATTGACAGCGAGAATGTGAAATTGTATTTATTGCCTTCTTGAATTTTTCCAATTGTGTTTCATGTGCAAGTAGTAGGGTTTCAACCAAGGTTATCAAACTCAAAAGTTTGCGCAGACTCGTGAGAGTTCCATAGACTCGACTCATAGACTCAACTCGTAGACTCGTAAGAGTCTACTTCATATAAAAATAATAACAAAATATCTATAAATAACATACTAATTAAACATTTCAACAATATAATAAAGTAAAACAGTAAATCATAAAATTCAAAATATTTAAATAACCAAGTCTAGTAATAATGCATCACCACTAAACAATAACTTGTAGAGGTTATAGTAGTGGTAGATTATTCTCATTAAGGGTTTGATGTTATTAGAGAACAAGGATTTGATATTATTAAAGGTGAGAATTATGTATTTGAGAAAAACACACTAAATGAAGGTATGTTGAATACTAAATAGACAGAAAACAATAAAAACTTACTTACATTTTGGTCTAATTTTTTTAACTTGCTAACTCGTTGACTCGGTGGTAAACTCGAGTCTACCGACTATACTTAGAGTTTACCCAAAGTCTACTAAAAAAAGAATTTATTCAAGAGTCAACTCGTAGAGGACAAATGGACTCGTAAACTCGTAAGAGTTAGCGAGTTAACTCGAGAGTTTCATAACCATGGCTTCAACTTCATCAATTGAAAGAGGATCAAACCTGCTACTAATTATGGAAACTGTAGATTCGTATTCTTCAGGTAATCCCTGAAGAATGATATCAAGTTGCTCCTTTGAAGAGACAAAATCACCAATCTCTGTTAGAGCATCAACTAAGGCCTGAGTACAGGGAAGGAACTCAGAAATTGTTTGTTTCTCCAAAGTAGTACTATGTGAAGCTGATGAGCTTTTGCATTGGTGTGCGAGTTAAAATAGGAATGAAAATAAAAGATACACAGTAGTAAAACTATACTCCAATAAGTAAAAAAAAAAACTGTTATGGTGCCTTTTGTTATCTTTGAAAAAGTAGGCTATTCAATTTGTCTAGATTGCTTAGCAAATGAAGCATCAAAGATCTTGAATTCAGAATTACTGATGTAAGAGTATTTGAGTTGGGGAGTTCCTTAGTCTTACATAAAGAATTCAAGATTATTCATTTTCAAATTTCTTATCATAGTGATGTGCTAGAGATATAAAACTAATATTGTGTTCTCACTAAAATTATTTTGATCTCAATAATTTCTGATTTGTGGCTATTGAGGGACCTAATAGTTTGATAATAAAAAACCAGGTTCTCTTTACTAATAATAATAGTTTGATGCAGCACTTGGATTTTGAACCAGTTCAAACTGAACGGCCAGGAGAGTTAACTGCTTACTACAAAATTGCACGTAAGAGTTTTCTTCATGGTTTCCTTGTTGTGTTCTCTATAAAGAATAGACAAAATTGCATTTTTGGTCCCCCAGTTTATCTCTAGTTTCGGATTTGGTCTCCGAATAATTTAATTCACAAATTTGGTCCCCCTATTTTGTAAAGTCGTGCAATGTTAGTCTCCTAGGCTACAATTGGACGTTGATTGTTAACAAGTGATGTTGACTGTCACGTTTCACATTCTTATTGGATAATGATTGTCACGTGTCATGTTCTGATTGGTCAATGAAAAAACAATTCATTTCATCTTTCGTGGAGTTGACATCCAATCAGAACATGACACGTGACAGTTATCATCCAATAAGAATCTGACACGTGGCAGTCAACATCACTTGTTAACGGTCAACATCCAATTGTGGCCTGGAGGACCAACATTGTACGATTTTACAAAATAGGGGGACCAAATTTGTGAATTAAATTACTAGGGGACCAAATCCGAAACTGGAGATAAACTGAGGGACCAAATTTGCAATTTTGCCTAAAGAATATTCAATTGATTCCGTTATCAGGTCATTACAAGTGGGCTCTAGATCAACTGTTCTACAAGCATAACTTCAGCCGTGTAATCATCCTTGAAGGTGAAATGGACTATATCTTTTCAACATTATGTATTTTTTTAAGGCTTAATTATTAATTTGGTCCCTTAATTATTTTAAAAAAGCTAAATTAGGCCCCGCTATTTTAGAACGCTCCAATAAGGTCCTCTAATTTTAAAAAGATGCCCCAATCAGGTTTTATCCGTCCAATTAAACTGATGCTGTTAGGATGTGAGTTGTGACAGTTTTCCTTTACAAATAGTGACAGTTTTACATTTATTACTATTTTAAAAAATAAAAAGCTTCCCGTTGTATTTCTTCTCACCTTCGCCAATCACCACCATCATGTACAACAACAAGAACCACAATCCAATTTTCAGAACCAAAAAGCAATCAGAAGTCAAAACCCTAACCACCCGTAAATAATCTCAATCAGAACCCTACCCACCCTAAGGACCATCACAGCCATGATGGTGACGGTGCATATCGCTACCATTACCAGAGGTCATCTTCCTCCCCTTCTCTCGTGCACGTTGCTGAATCTCACCATCTCCAAGGTGGGCGTGATGGACCTCATTGGTGCCCACAGCATAGCAGCGAGGAATGATGGTGTGGCGGCTGTGGTGTTGTGTTTTGAAACACAAATCGAAACCCCTAAACACGTAATAAGGACGTGTAACAAAGGGAAGCTACCAAGGCTGGAGGGGTTTTACCAATTTGATGATGAAGAGGACTCACCGGTTGCTGACATGTTAATGCCTGAGAGCCACGTGGAGGAATTAAAGGACGAGGCTTCGTTTGGCGATGATGATGGAGTTTGAGAGTTTCACCCAATGTTGTTAATGGCGGATGGCGGTTCATGGCGGAAAGTAAAAAATCCGCCATAAAAATATGGCGGATGGCGTAGCGGAAAATGGCGGATGTCATGGCGGACCAAAAAAAAAAAAACATATATATAAACTCATTGAAATTGAAAAAAACAAAGGATTGCATTCAAATAAACTAAAAAAGTTTCATGAGTTCATACAATAATCAAGTACCAACACCAAATAAACTCATTAAAGAGTTCAAATAAACTCAGCCATTTAAAAGAGGACTGAACAGAAAAAAAAAATTGTAGTGTCAAATACGAAAAAAAAATGGGACTGTTAAAAGTAAAAAGGGGTGTCAAATAGCAAAAGGAAAAAAAAAGCTGCAGACAGAAAACAGGGGGTGTCAAACAGCAAAAATAAAACTAAGAAAACCTGCGTCTTCTTCTTCTTCGCGACAGCTTCGTCTTCTCCGCGAGAACTTCTCGCTGCAGGCCGCCGTTCCTGACAGGTGCGTCGCTGCCGGAGCTCGTCGCTGCCGTTTGTGCCGGTGCGTCGCTGCCGGAGGTCGTCGCGGCTGCGTGCGCGTGCGGCTGCGGGTGTCGCGGCTGGGTGCGCGTGTGGGGTGCGGGAGGGACGCGGCTGGTGCAGGGGAGGCTCGCGGTTGGGTTCTCTCTTAGATGGAAGGTTGTTCTGAATCACAGAGCTGTGCTGGAGGGTCTTTTAGCTGAATGAATAACCGGGTAGGGTTGGGTCGGGTCAGCCCAACTCCTACCGCGGACAAAAAGCAAAAAAAAAACGCCATTTTCCGCCACCCCGCCATAACCGCCACGACCGCCAAGGCTAATGCGGCCGCCATCCCAAACCCGCCACGCCACCGCTATTCGGTGGCGTTTTTTCGAAAAACCGCCATGGCGCCGCCATGGCCGCCATTTAACAACACTGGTTTCACCTTGGCAATGGCCTTTGACGACGCATCCAATTCGAATTTTAAAATTGTTTCATTTTTTTTAAAATTATATATATATATATATATATATATATATATATATATGTATGTATGTATGTATATTTTAATTTGAAAATAATAATAAATATAGTGGTGCCTCTATTCATAACAAAAACCGTTGGAATTTGCAATCTTAACGGCGTCAACTTCAATTGGACGAAAAGGACCCGGTTGAGACATTTTTGAAAATTAGAGGTCATGATTGGAGCATTCGGAAATAGAGGGACCTAATTGAGCTTTTTAAAATAATTAAGGGACCAAATTAATAATTAAGCTTTTTTTAATCTTTTTATCATTGGTAAAAACATGGAAGCTAATACAATAACTTTATCCAATCTCAGATGACATGGAAATAGCACCTGATTTCTTTGATTATTTTGAAGCTGCAGCGAGTCTCCTTGAGAAGGATAAGTATGTGTTCTAGAAGCGCAGAATGCTGAATTTATTTTCTTTTGATTCACTGCACTAGTTTTTTAAGACTCCGGAATCTCTGTTGTTAATATTTCTATTCTAGATCCATTATGGCTGTTTCCTCATGGAATGACAATGGACAAAAGCAGTTTGTACATGATCCATGTAAGTTTATTTGTCTGTAGGTTTCATTTATAACACTGTCACATGTTTGTCTCTAATTTTCTATCTGTTATTTTCTAATTCATGTCTTGATTTGATATTGTTAACAAATCTGTTCAGAATCACATTTGAATAAAATTTGTATTATGATTAGATCATAAGTAATAACGTGATAGGCTATTGATTCCTGATTTTTCTCCATGATTGTTGCCAATTTGGTTTCCTCTTTGTGACTAATTCTGTCTATAAATCGATGGCTGTACTATTTAAAAAGATCTAGAGGAATAAAATATTTCCTTCTCTGTTCTGATATGGTATCAAAGCTTCGGCTCTGAACCTTGTTATCTCCAATGGTGAAAATGGCAATGACCAGTGCCAATTCATTCTCTTCATGCACCAACCGCAAGTGAAACTGCAACACCACCTCTAGTGAATGATCGTGTGGAGCCTCAAACCAGAGGTTCTGCCACACTGATGGAGACCCAGAAGAATTCTAATAGAGAAAGAAATGCTTTCCAAAAATTTGTGATGGTAATATTCACTGATTATCATTGATTAGGCTCAGTCTATATAAAAGCATCAGTGTTTGTAGTTAAAAAATCAGAAAATAATATTCACTTGTCTCATTTTAAGTGGTAAAATAGGGAAAGGAAAATGTTTTGGTTACTAAAATTTTTATCTTCATTTTTCATAAAAATAAAGAAGGTTGAGGATGGCATAAACTTTTATTTGAAGGGATCATGTTTTTTTCTACAGCAATGGTATTTCCAGGACCTCCTTGTTCCACTGGCCTTTGCCTTCCATGGTCATAATTTTTTCTTTTAAATTCACTCAAACACTTAAAAAATACAGGATTTCAATGCATAGTAATGAGTTTCTAAATATGAGATCATATACTTCCTCTGTTAACTTTTACAGGTATGATGTGTCCAAAAATAAAATCATGTTCTTGAAAATATCATTTTGTCTTGGAAGATCACTGCTGCTATTCTGATGAATTTTGTTTGATCTAATCTGCAGATGAACTTTATCGCTCTGACTTCTTTCCTGGATTAGGATGGATGCTGGCCAGATCTACATGGAATGAGCTATCACCAAAATGGCCTAAAGCATATCCTTAATATTTCATACATTCTTGTTTGTGTCTGCCATATTTGTTTATTGGGAGTATTCCAAATAAGTAACTCTTGGCAAAAATATTTATCATATAAGAATACTAATTTGTAGAATTTGGACTTAAGGTTCGATTAATCCCACAAAACCAGATTATAATGTGGGGGCTGCCCAAGCCTTATAAGAGCTACACTGGTCATATCTCTAATTGATGTGGGAGTTTAACCCACCCCCTCATGCCCACAACTGGACATTTGGTGCATAGACAAATGCGGGTTGCCTAATAATAACGCCCCCTCATGCCTAGGAATAGGCATCTAGAGTGTGGACATTTGCAGGTGACCCAATAATAGATCTTGAATAGGTTTTGATACCATCTTAAAATTTGGGTTTACAACTTAACGCCTTAACCCCACAAAACCAACTTGTGAGGTAAGGACTGTCCAAACTTTACAAGGACTACATTAGCCATATCTCTAGTCTATGTGGGATCTCAATACACCCCTTCATGCCCAAGACTAGACATTTAGAGCATGAATAAATGCGGGTGACCTAATAACAACACCTTATTACACCCAGTGTTGTTAATAGCGGATGGTGGAGAGCCCAAAATCTGCCATAAACATATGGCAGATGACGAGGCAGCAAATGGCAGAAGCCATGGCGGACAATATATATATTGCCGGAGATGGTTAGAGCTTGCGGTTTGGTGTGAAGATGGTGCAGTCATGTTGAGAGGTGATGTGTGTCGACATTTGGGTGGCATCTAGAGGTGGTGCATGTCGGGTTTGGGTTCACAATGGCGTTTGTATGCCGTTTGAGGTTTCGAAGAGGGTAGGTTGGCTGCGAACTGCAAATAGGGTTGTGCATTGAGAAGGTATTTGGGAATGAAGAAGTTTCTGGCCTAAATTTTAGAATTGGGCTGGGTTTGGGTCAGGTCATGCATCCCAACCCATTCTTTTTTAAAAAATTGTTTTCACAAGAGAAGTGGGCCGCTTATGGACCGGGTCAACTGTCCCAACAGATTTCTTATTAAAGTTTTAGGGTTTTAAACCCTTTTTCATTTGGGCCTAGATCAGGTCACATGACCCAACTAGGTCATCTTCAGCCATAGCCGTTCTGGACACCATAAGCACAACACGGATAGCAGCCGCCATGGCGTGCCATGAAAAATCCACAATGCCACTGCCTTTGTATGGCAGCCAGTAGGATTTCCACCATGGCGCTGCCATGGCCACTTTTTAACAACACCGATTACACCCAGGAATAGACATCTAGAGCATGGACAAATAAGGGTTGCCCAATAATAGATCTAAGATAGGCTTTGATACTATCTTGAATTTGGTCTTAAAGCTTGACTCAATCCCATAAAATGACTTGAAAGGTGAGGACTGCAAGCCTTATAAGGACTACATTGGCCATATCTCTAATTGGTATGGGAATTCAACACTAATGACCATTTGGAATTGGAGCAGTTAGTCAAGCTAATAAATTGTACATAATCATGTTTAGTGCTAATTTTTCCTTCACAGTGAATTTTTAATGGGATATTGATAGGGAATTAGGTATTATAGGGTGCCTAAGTCTCACATTGAGTAAATATGGAATGCTCTGTGGAGACCTTTAGTAGTTGATTCTCTCCTTAATAACTAGCTTTTAAGGGAGGGCTCCCAAGTGTTTGGGTGCTTGTCAATTGGTATTAGAGCCTTCCATCATGTCTCAGATGTAAACAAGCAATGCATGCAATGATGTCAGCATTTTGCTCGGGACTAGTCAAAGGACTAGTGCACAGCCAGCTTGTGTGGGCTCTCCAACTACAATAGCGCTTTTGTAGTGTGACCAGGGTT
Source organism: Glycine max (assembly GCF_000004515.6). Lineage (NCBI taxonomy): Eukaryota > Viridiplantae > Streptophyta > Magnoliopsida > Fabales > Fabaceae > Glycine > Glycine max. Next base: position 55,372 of record NC_016091.4, on the reverse strand, counting down.
CTTATAAGATTTCCATATTTAAGATTCGCCCTTGTTTAATTTCAGTAAAATTGTATTTTGTACGTAAATTTTTCTTTGACAAAATTTCACTTACTGGGATGACTGGTTGAGACTTAAAGAGAATCATAAAGGACGACAGTTTATCCGGCCCGAAGTATGCAGAACATATAATTTTGGTGAGCATGTAAGTTTGCTAATTGTACTCAGAAGATTGACCTTTTATATCGCTGAGTTATATTCTGTAGAACCTTCGCAGGCTATGAACCTCATAATTAGAAGAATATTTATTGGTCTAGTAAAAACTAAAATAAATTAGAAGAGTATTTACTTGCAAAGTTGCCTTTTCTGGGTGAATAAGAATCTAGTTTTCTAGTTTATTTCTTTAAAGATGGCATGCATTCATGGGTAATCTGGAGTAGGATACAATTTTTTATGCTAAATGTTTTTTTTTTTTGCATATTCACTGACTGAAGTTCATGATGTTTCTTACAGAATAAGATTTTGTGTGTTGGATACTCGCTTCTATATGTTGTATTTCTAGAACTTTTAACAACTAAAATTAGACATCTATCTGTCCTGTTAGCTTCTTTAATGTATTTAATCAGTGGTTTCTTCAATAGGGTGGCTTTGTCTGTTCATTCTTGTAAGCATTATTTCTTGTATTTTCTGTTTTTGTTATGTTTTTCTAGGAGAATATTGCATTGTCCTTAGTGTAGCTTATCCTTTCATTTATTATAATGATATAGAGAGCTATAAAAAAGTTAAAACAGATATCATGGGTTCTCTATTTAACTGTTTTAACTTTCCATTTACTCTCAAATCCTTGTTCGTGGGTTTTGTTCATGCAATTTTTACAAGTCCTGTAATCTTTACAGGGTTCTAGTTTGGGACAGTTTTTTAAGCAATATCTTGAGCCAATCAAGCTGAATGATGTCAAGGTACACCTGCTTTATGAAACAATACAGTCTTAAATATGTTTTGTACTATTAGAATAATGTTATTTTACTTTGGATTTTTGGAAGGTTGATTGGAAATTAATGGATCTGAGCTATTTACTGGAGGTGAGATGCTGCATTCTGTTTGTGTCTGAGCATTTGTAAAGGAATGCTGTAATGGTACGTGAAGTTTGTTTTGCCATTTCCAGGATAAATATTCTATGCACTTTGCGAATGTTATTAAGAAAGCTACACCTGTCTATGGAGCTGACATGGTTCTAAAGGCATCTAATATAGATGGCAATGTGCGCATCAAATATAAAGATCAGTCAGACTTTGAAAACATTGCTCACCAATTTGGTATATTTCAAGAGTGGAAGGTAATTCAACTATTTTTATTCTTAACTTTTAAAAGGCAATGCATCATATTATGCAATGGAGAGCCCTGAATTTCAATGCCTGATTTCAATCTACTGTGGCAGATTATACACTGGAATAGTTTTAGAATGCAACTAACCTAGTCTGAGTCCTGGATGAAATTTGAAACAAAAAGCTAGGTTAGAATACGTATTAGAAGGCTGTGAGTTTCTGCATCAGAAGGCAGGCATGCTATGGTAGTTAATTTTCCCAAGTGGATCGAAGGTTAAGGATTCCTTAGAAGTTTTCCATTTGTTTGGTTTGTTGGTTGGGTAGGATGGTGAATAGTAAATGCAGTAATTTGAATCAAAGCCTGAACATACATTTGAGAATACTTTTAAGCTGTGTGGCCTGTAGGAGAATATATTATTGATTTCATCTGACCATGCATGTAGATTGTATGTGGTGTAGCTGTGCGTAACGACCCTGGTCTATGTTTCCCATCTACTCTTATATGCCTTTTTCTTCTTGTGGATAGATCTAATTTTGTCCTACATTTTTTTCTCTGCATTTGACCATTTCCAGGATGGTGTGCCCAGGACAGCATATAAAGGAGTAGTCGTTTTCAGATATCAAACCTCACGACGTATATTCCTTGTTGGTCCAGAATCTTTGAAGCTACTTCAGATCGAAGAGTCTTAATGCTGGATGAGGAAGAAAAATATTCACAATGTAAGAGTAGTTGTTTTCAGATATCAACGGAAGTGTTGCGGAGTTATTGATATTGAACTTAAAAGTGACGTACGATAGGGATATTTCTTATTTTCAAATCCACTGCCTAAAAGAGGCTATGATCTGGGCTAAAAAATGAATACGAGAATGCGCTGGAACAAAATTATGGCCACCATCCCGAGTATTCCGAGAGTGAAATTTTGTCTTGTGATGCCAATGGGAATCTCATATATCCCTATTCTTCATTCATGTGATAGAAAGCTTTACTTTTAAAGGCTTTGTAGATTTGCACTTGTTCGTCATTCCACGTGCATTTCATAACCATTCCGGATCATAATTATATATCCTCGTGATTTAATTTTATAATAAAGGGCATGTGTGACTACCTAGGATGAAAATGAGCTAGGCTGGACTTGGCTTTATTGGTGACCTGTTGTCTTATTTGGCTTAAATAAAATTGTTTCCGGTGATGGATATTTGTTATCTGTATTAAAAAAAATATTTTGAATAGGCTAAGAAAAATTTACATCTAAATAGGCTAATAGATGTAAATTAATATGTAAACCATTAAGCTTAATTGTTTAATAAATTAATATTTAATTTCAAAATGTAGTAATAAAAATTCAATATAATAATTAATAATAATAATTTGACTATTGGATTAAATGAAATATTATTATTAGTAGTATTGACTTAAATAAGTTAGCCTATTAGGCTTAAGAATGATTTGGATGGATTGAAGCCTAGCTTGTTTAAATAAATCAATTTCTTGTAAAAATTGATCTAATTTATTTAATAAATAGACTTGCTTTTTGTAAAAATAAAAAATAAGTTTTCCATTCACACCTCTAATTTTTTTCCTTAAATAATGCTTTTAGTAAGTGTGGTTTTATTGTTTTGGAGTTTATATTCCAAGTATAAAATCGTATACTCTATAATTAATTTTTTGGAAGCCTGTATATTACACATTCTGTAATTAAACTTTTGGAAATCTATTTGCATACTTTGAATTATTTTTTTTTGGCTTTAACCCTTTGATTCATAAGAAAAGGATTACAAACATACTTTTATTGTTGACCATTATTTGTTAGCGAGAAGAGGATTAAAAACATGCCTTTTTTGAGGGATTGTGGACAATTGTTGACCATTATTTGTTAGACAAAGGTTGAGGCCATTCTTTTTGGCAAGTGTTAAAGGTGATGAAGGTCGTGATGTTGGGTTGTATTCCAGAGTTGTCTTAGGAGTTATACAACGGCCGTTTCTTGGGTGAGTGGAGTGTAAACTCAAAGTGGTGTCGAAGATCGATAAATTGACATTCATTCATTCACGGGTCAATTTGCTATAATTTTGTGGAGGTTGATTTATCTGGTTCCTTATTTCTGTGTTTGAGGTTTGCATCTAAATCTTGTTTATGAAGGTTTGCATTCCATTTGCTTCAGATGTTGCAAATATGGCCATTTGCTTCAGATGTTGCATAGTCTTTTTGCAGTAGCATCCTATTTTATCAAAATGTCCGCCATGGATATGATTAAGTCCCTTTCCAGTAAGCCTGAAAAATTTACGGGTGAAAATTTTTTCTGTTGGCAACAACAAATGAAATTCTGGCTTACTGAATTGGATTTATACTCTGTGATTTCTAAAAGAGAAATAAAAACTTCAACTTCCTCTACTGATATAGTTCAAACTGATGCAACCATTAAGCATGATGTTTCTGATAAAGATATTTTATGTCATGGACGCATTTTAAGTGCTTTGGCTGATAACATATATAAGATTTTTTGTCATACCAAAACTTCTGTTGAGTTATGGGAAACACTTGAATTGAAATATGAATCTGTTGAAAAAGGTTTAAGTCGTTACTCTTGTGAAAAAATGATTGAGTTTCAAATGATTGATGGAAAATCTATTTCAGATCAGATCCATGAATTTGAAAACATTGTTTATGACATGAAATTGAAAGGAATTGTTTTGCCTGACATTATGCTTGTGGCTTTCATGATATCAAAATTGCCTCCTTCGTGGACTGATTTTGCTCGAAGCTTGAAACATAAACATGAAAGTTTTACCTTTGATGATTTGCTTGTCTGTCTCTGCATTGAGGATAAACATCGTTCATCTCAAAAACACTTGCAAAAATCTGATTCTCACTCTAAGGCCTATCTTGTTGAGAGCTCTAGCAAACCTTTCTCTAAGTCCTTCAAAAGGCATGGGTTTAACAAAAATAAATTTGGTAGAAAGCCTTCATTTTCTAAAAATAAGAACAATGCTTTTAATAACAACAATAAGCCTAAGGATAAAAATTCGGGGAATGAAATTTTTTGCTTTGTTTGTGGGCGAGCTAATCATTTGGCTAAGAATTGTTTTCAACGTCATCGCCAGCCCACGTCTTTCCCTAAACCGCAGGCTAATGTTGTTACCACCAGTGCTGCCTCTGATTCCCCATCTGACAGGTACCATGTCACTAGCCCTGAGTTAAATTGTGTTTTTAACTCAAATGATTGGTTCATAGACTCCGGGGCTAATGTTCATGTGTGTGCTGATAAAAAATTATTTTCTTTATATCAGGAATCAAGCACACGTACTGTGAGCATGGGGAATGGGAGTATGGCACATGTGTTAGGAGAAGGTCAAGTGAAGCTAGAGCTATCTTCGGGAAACTTTATTGTTTTAGATGGTGCCTATCATATTTCTGATATTAGGAAAAATTTAATAAGTACTTCTTTGTTAGTCCAACAAGGGTACAAGGTTGTCTTTGAATCCAATAGAGTTGTTATTACGAGACATGGTAATTTTATTGGTAAAGGCTACATTTGTGATGGTTTGTTTAAGTTAAATCTTATGTCTCATTCTATTAATAAAATATCCAATATTTCTTCTTTTGTTGCAAATGTTGAATGTTCTAATATATGGCATGCTAGACTTGGACATGTGAATTTGAATTCTATCAAAAGAATGATGTCTCTTAATCTTATTCCTAAGGCTTCCATTGATTTAAAACAAAAATGTGAAACATGTATTCAAGCAAAACAACCTAGAAAGAGTTTTACTACATGTATTGAAAAAGAAACTAACTTGCTTGAATTGGTTCATAGTGATGTATGTGATAGTAATGATGTGTTAACACGTGGTGGTAAGAGATATTTTATTACTTTTATTGATGATTTCTCCAAATATTGTTATGTGTATTTAGTTAATCACAAAAGTGAATTGTTTGATAAGTTCAAAGTATATAAAACAGAAGTAGAAAATCAATTAGAAAGAAAAATTAAAATTTTACGTTCCGATAGAGGTGGAGAATACACATCTTTAGACATGAGTAATTTTTGTGAAATGCATGGTATTATTCATGAAGTGACACCTCCGTATGCTCCTCAATCTAATGGTATTGCGGAAAGAAAGAATCGTACATTGCTTGATATGGTGAATGCTATGCTTGTAAGTTCTGGTTTACCAAGTAATATGTGGGGTGAAGCTTTGTATTCTGCATGTCATATTCTTAATAGAGTGCCTTATAAAAATTTTGAAAAAACCCCTTATGAGCTATGGAGAAAAAGAGAACCAAACCTGAAATATCTTAAAGTGTGGGGGTGTCTAGCAAAGGTAAACATTCCCATTAATAAGAAAAGGAAAATTGGACCAAAAACTGTTGATTGTGTTTTTGTTGGATACTCTATGCATAGTACTACTTATAGATTTTTGGTAGTTAATTCAGAAGTGTATGAAATTTCTAATGGTACTATTATGGAATCTAGAGATGCTACTTTCTTTGAAAATATTTTTCCTTTGAAAAATAAATTGTCTAAATCTGTTTGTGATACTTCTTGTTCTAATTTGTCTACTTGTAGTAATACTAATAAGGACATTGTGTTTGAACCTAGGAGGAGTAAAAGATCTAAAAAAGTTAAGGATTTTGGTTCTGAATTTTGCTCTTTTTTGCTTGAAGATGATCCTAAAACTTATGGTGAGGCCATGAGGTCTATTGATGCACCTTTTTGGAAAGAAGCTATTATTGATGAAATGAGTTCTCTTAAAAATAATAAAACTTGGTTTCTTACTGATCTTTCCCCTGGTTGTAAAAGTATAGGTTGTAAGTGGGTTTTTCGAAAGAAATTAAGAACTGATGGATCTATAGAAAAATTTAAGGCAAGACTTGTTGTGATTGGGTGTAAACAAATAGAAGGTGTAGATTTCTTTGATACATATTCTCCTGTTTCTAAAGTTACTACCATTAGGGTCTTAATTGCACTTGCTTGTGTTTTTAATTTAGAAATTCATCAAATGGATGTAAAAACTGCCTTTTTAAATGGTGAATTAGAAGAAGAAATTTATATGAGCCAACCTGAAGGCTTTGTAGAACAGGGGAAGGAAAAGAAAGTTTGCAAACTTGTTAAATCTTTATATGGTTTGAAACAAGCTCCAAAACAATGGCACGAAAAATTTGATCAAGTTGTTCTTTCCTATGGTTTTCAAATCAATAATACTGATAAATGTGTGTATGTGAAACAATTTGATGATAATGGATGTGTCATTTTATGTTTGTATGTGGATGACATATTGATATTTGGTAGTAATATGCAATTCATAAATGATGTGAAGTCTTTCTTGTCTAGAAATTTTGATATGAAGGACCTTGGTCCTGTAGATGTGATTTTGGGTATTAAGCTTATAAAGAAAAATGATGGCATGATTTTAACCCAATCACACTATGTTGAAAAGCTGTTGAAGAAGTTTAATTATTTTGATGTGAAACCTGTTTCTACTCCTTATGACTCATCCATCAAGCTAAAGAAAAATTTGGGTAAAGGAATTTCTTCACATAAATATTCTCAAATTATCGGTTCTTTGTTGCATTTGACAAACTTCTCTAGGCCTGACATTGCATATGCAGTTGGTAGATTAGGAAGGTATACTAATAATCCTGATCATTCTCATTGGATTGCATTAGAAAGAGTTTTTAGATACTTAAAAGGAACCATCAATTATGGCATTCATTATACATGTTTTCCTACAGTAATTGAGGGGTTTAGTGATGCAAATTGGATTTCTGATTCTGATGAAACAAAATCAACAAGTGGTTATGTTTTTACTTTAGCTGGTGGTGCAGTATCATGGAAATCTGCTAAACAAACTATTATTTCACGTTCTACTATGGAAGCAGAAATTATTGCTTTAGATACTGCTACTAGTGAGGCTGAGTTTCTTAAAAATTTATTATGTGATCTACCATTGTTGAATAAGCCTATACCTCCAATTCCAATGCATTGTGATAGTCAAGTTGCTATATCTAAAGTTACTAGCAAAAATTTTAATGAAAAAAGAAGACACTTAAGAGTGAGACATAAGTCTATCAGAAATTTGATTTCTCATGGTGTCATTTCTCTTGACTTTGTCAGGTCAGAAAATAATATTGCGGATCCGCTTACAAAAGGGTTGACGCGTCCACAAGTACTTGAGTCGTCGAGGGGAATGGGATTAAAGCCCATTATTTAGTTACAACAATGGACACCCGTCTCCGTGTGATTGGTGATCCCATGAATGGAGTTCAACGGGTAACAACGAAATTGTTTGTTGACTAAAGTACACCAAAATGAAATTTGACGGAGCTGTTCCGTTTCTCATTCCTATGACGAGGTGTATTATAAATTGTGGCAATATTAAGGTTGAGGTATTTATATATGTGTATTTTTGATAAAAAAAAAAAACAAAATACCTCTTAATGAATCCGATGACAATTATTGTAGGGGTGAGGGTCACAACTCACTCTTTGAGGATTCACCTAGTGAGTGTGGTGGTGGGGCCGCCACTGTGAGATATGGGCTAATCTCTAAAGGACACTCACGAAACAAGATACAAGCGCAAGGCCGTGTAACGCACTACCACTGATTAGAACCTAATTGAACACCAATATTGTAGGTGTTGTGTACTAAAGTCCGGTTAAAGAATATGTAGTTCAAGACAATCAAGTCACTACATTTTTCTCGGATGGAAGTTCATAAACACTAGGTATAAGGCTCAAACCCGGAAGGTTCCTTATACCGAAATACAATATTACATGCTCTTTCTCTTATGTTTTTATACAAATTATCTTTTAGAAAATATACTTTAAAATTTTAAATTATGTGGGGGAATGTTGATAAATATTTGTGTTTTAATTTAAAATTTATAAATATATATTAATTCTATTTTATAAAATAATATTTATTTTAGATTCTCTTAAGATTTTGTTTTAATGAGTCAAACTAGTTTGTTATATTTGTTGTGACAACTGTATGTTGGTTTTCCAACGGTCATATTTTGTTGTTGCAAAATGCCTATATATATCTATCTCCTCTTTTCTAGAAATGACAGACTGAGAGCTCTGGTTTCTTTCTGCCAAAAATTTATCTCTTTCTTTTCCTATACAAAACTTAATTTATTTTTTGTGAGAGCAAGAGCATTGGTGTTCATAAGGTTCGGGGATCCTTTCGCTGCACACGATCGGAACCAACGGGTTGTCGTATCTTGGGAGAGGAGCGCAATCAGAATTTCTTACCCGTGCAGTGGAGGCGTTTTCTCTCTAAGGATAGCGTTTACGCGCTTCAACCTAGGCTATTTAATTCTTTCCCTTAATTTAATTTTTCCTTGTGCTCATTGTGTGATATAATGCATTATTTATGTGTTGTCAATTAAATTTATTTTGCTACTGTTATTTTGTTATTTAATTCAAGACTGTGCATCTTCTTCGTATTTATTTTCTTTCATTTTTTATTTTATTTTCCAACAGTTGGGTCGTATTCCAGAGTTGTCTTAGGAGTTATACAACGGCCGTTTCTTGGGTGAGTGGAGTGTAAACTCAAAGTGGTGTCGAAGATCGACAAATTGACATTCATTCATTCACGGGTCAATTTGCTATAATTTTGTGGAGGTTGATTTATCTGGTTCCTTATTTCTGTGTTTGAGGTTTGCATCTAAATCTTGTTTATGAAGGTTTGCATTCCATTTGCTTCAGATGTTGCAAATATGGCCATAAGAAGGAAGGTTACATGGAGTTTGGGGTCCAAGTTAATGGGAGAGACTAATAACACAAATTTTTTTATGAACTAAGATTGATCAAACTTTTTTTAAGGGACTAAAAATAAAAATTAAATAATTTATTTTGGCAGTTGAAAAAAAATGTGATTGTCATATTAACAATAATAGTCCACATGACATGTCACGTCATATATCTATGTAAAAATAAAATAAAACAGAAAATTTTAAGAAGTCCAAGATTCGGCAAAAATTTGAAGGACTAAAAGTAAAACTTGTATAAAATAATGACTAAAAAGTTAATTAACTCAAGAATTAAAAAGTGAACCTAAACATTGGAACCACTATCAAAAAGAACTTAGGTTTTAAATCATCAAAGTATGTCTAATCCTTCAAGGATCAAATGAATTAAGAAAGAGTGTAAATGATCTAATTGAGCATTGTTATCATAAAAATAGGATTCAATTCAATTAAATACACGTGTCTTGAAAGAGATTGGGAGAAGCCTTAAGTTAATTCAATATGAGCATAGAAATAATAGTAATAAATCTACTGAATGTTATTGTATGAAATCTAATCCCAAAAACTATTCTTTGATTTGATTTTCCGTTAATTGATATTCTTGTTTTCTTGTTCTTTCTTCCTCATCTGTGATTATTTTTTTATAGGCTGCAAGAAGCTTTAGCCAACTATCATACATAGCTTGTGTCGCTATTATTGTTGTAGCCATCCCAAAATCTTCTAGTCACCATACACCAGCCATTATCGTCATAAATTCGACAAATAAAGCACAGATCATTTAACACTTTCGAATACGAATAGCAGGGTAACTAGGAAGTATATAAAGTTCCATAAATGAACCAGAAAATGAACATTTTTCTTTACAGAAACAAAGTTTCTTGTTTCTCAATCTCAACCCACGGAAAAGAGAGAATAAATAGAAAATAAAATTTTAAAAGAGGGGAAAATTTCAAACAGCCGTAGATTGAAAATAATTAGAAGGTACCGTCAAAACTTTGAATTTATCATGTCCTTGGGTCAGTTGTGCTTGGCATCGTCAAACTGTTTTGCTCCGACAGAGAAGAACTCAATGATCACTTCCAGTGGCATGCCCTTGGTTTCTGGAACTTTCAAAAAGACAAACACCCATGCTATGAAGCACACGACAGCATAAATACCAAAAACACCAGCGAGGCCTACAGAATTGAGCATAACTGGGAGTGTGTAGGTGACAATGATATCACAGATCCAAAAGGTAAGGGCACAAATAGCAATGCAGAGACCACGAACTCGAGTGGGGAAGATCTCTGCACAAAGTATATTAGGAATTGGTCCAAATCCCATGACAAAGAAACAGAAATAGACAATAACACTAATGGTTGAGATTGATGCATTTGCAGTGGATCCCAAATCCACAAGACTTCCCAGGACTAATATGAGAAGAGCTGCTATTAGGACGGGGATTGTACTGAGCAGCAAAGTCCTGCAGAAAGGAAAAAGCAGACAGTTTCATTAAGATGCATTGCAACTGAAAGAATACAAACAAGTACTGGGGAAGGACACAAGGAATCACATTGCTGGGGTACTAACTGCACAAAGAGCAAAAATTATCTTTGATGGAGGTCAGTTTATAAAATCCCCAAATTATTCTTGAAAACTGCAAGAATGACTAAACTTAAACCCCCAACACCAATATAACTTTGGCAGTGAAACATTTATTAATAGCGATAGCCATAGAAAAGATATTTCATCAAACAACTTCTAGAGGAAAATAAAATAAGAAGAAAAAAAATGCACCTTATAGGCTTATAAAAAATAAAATAAGTGAAAGATATTTCGTATAGGAACATGAAAACAATATAAGTAAAGAAGCACTATAGATCTTAGATAAGTTCCATGATGTCTTTCACTTGAACCAGGAACTTTTGTGCTTATCCTTTTAGGCTTAAGGCAGCAGGAATTAGGTGTCCTACACCATATCTTCTGAGGCTACATGTTCTGGTTATGGAATTTATAGGTATTACTTTTGTTCTAAATTTCAAAATATAATCTGATGACTGATTCAGTTGAACGAGTATGAGAGAGAGAGTGGAGAGGCAGAATGGGATACAGAGAGAGCTTGCAGAGAACGTAACAGAGTGTGGGTGGGAAAGGGACCAAGGCACAACTATGACAGGAAACGGTACAGCCAGGGAGCAGGATTGACCGGTGAGCTGAATGGATCAGTAAGGCAAAGGGAAGAAGAAATCACTAATTGGAGGGATGCAACAGACATTCAATCCTTCTACTTCACACGATTCCCAGAGGAAATGGGGGAGAAGGATATGTGGCTGAAGTTTAAGAAGTGGAGAGATCTGCGAGAGGTGTTCATTGCACGGCACCGAAACAGGAATGGCCGGCGGTACGATTTTGTTTGTTTCAAAGGAGTTGAAGATGTGAAGCTCCTTGAACGACAGCTAGACAACATGGTCATAGGTGGCCTTAAACTTCACGCTAACCTCCTGAAGCATGGAAGGGAGAGGACAACAGATAAGAAAGCTAATTCAGAGGTGCAAAGTAAGGTGGGTATGAACAGGAGCAGAGCATGTGTGGATGGCCAGGAACATAACAGAAATGATGCGGTACTCAACATAGGAGATGTAAGAATGTTCAATCAACACACACATCAGTGGACAAAGCCAAGGTCGTATGCGAACGTATTGGCGACAGGCATTAGAAATGTGGGGAAAAGAGAAATTCAGGGGCAGAAGTATCAGACATTAACAACATCCCACTCCTCATTGCAGCTAAACATACCCATGGAACAGGTGAAACGATTCAGTAACACCTGGGTAGGGAGGCTACGGAAACTGTCTGCTTTTGACAAATTAGAAGATGAGTTCATGTGGGAGGCAGGACCGGAGGTTAAGCCAAAGTATCTTGGGGACGACATGGTCCTCTTGGTTGGCCTCAACGATACCAGAGCGGAGGAATTGTGTAACGCTGAAGAAGATAAAGGAATATCTCTATTCCATTCGCTAGAGAAGTGGAACCCGGGTTTGCGAACTGGGTACAGGTTGGTATGGATTCTATGCTGGGGTGTACCACTGCACGCATGGGACATAAATAACATCTCGAAGATTGCGGCAGTGGTAGGGGAAGTGGATGACGATGCAGAAGAACTGCGAAAGCTTGATAGGGCAAGGGTGTTAATCAAAACTCCACGACGATCATGATACAGCACACAGTGATGGCAATGATTAATGGGGCAGAACACACGATACACCTGGTTGAGGAGTCATGCCATAACCCATGTAGATACAAATGCAGTCCAGGGAGTGCGTTTGGGTTCTTTGACGAGGTCACCTCTGTCGACAGCGACACTGAATCATTGGCACCGTCCAACCTCGACTCACCGGACGAAGGGACCTCGGTGAGATTCCAGCGACCAGGCACTGACGGCGAAGACCACACTGGAAGGAAGAGCACGACACAAAGGTCTGCTGGGCAAACAAACGAGATAGAACCTTTGGATAATAACCACCGGTCTATGTCGCGAAAACAAATCAACACTGTCAACAGCCAAATAACAGTTGTGGAGTCAGATGGCATGGGAAGTCTAAGAAGGATACAACAGTTAACCAATGAGGAGTGGGTTAGGCAAGACCTAGCAGGCAATAACTAGGAGTTGGTGGCAGATGAGAATTTGGCGGAAAAAGAAAATCTGATTAGAAAGTGGACTGGGCACAGGGACAACAGAGACACAAAAGGCAACATGGACCTTGAAAAGGACCCATCAACGTCAGCAAAGTTTGAATTAAAGGGGGAGGAAGCACGTGAGGTAACCCATTTAGAGGGAGAAAACAGACCCATATCGGGCCCTACGAAAAGCACACGTGTGGAACCCAACCAATATTTACACACTACGTCAAGGCCCAATGCCAACGGGCCTGCCTGTCATTGGAAGGTGTACTCAAGAAACTCTTGGTACAGAAAGCAAAACAGAAATGCCAAATCACCTGGGCCAAATCCTGGGCAGGAAAATAGAACTAATACAAAGGAAATAACTCAGTTCAACACTGATACAGGGAAGGAGATGTGCTCCCCGACAATGACGAAGATCAGTGGGATGCAGAAAATGATTGAATGGGATGATCATGGCACAAAAAGGTTGGGAGTAGAGGAACCAACAACAAACACAAGCCCAACAAGTGCGAAACTCACAGAAGGACAGAATGGTCTCAAAGTTGATAGATATGGAAGAAAGGGATAAGGAGGAGGCAAAAAGATTGGGAAGGAAAGGGCAGGCCCTATGAAGATACTGTTCTACAATATTAGAGGACTGAGGAGGGGGGTTAAGTGGGCGGCAATACGAAAACTGGTAAGAAAAGAAAGGGTTGATATGATGTGCCTACAAGAAACCAAAAAGGAGCTTGTTGATAAGGCCTCGTGTCAAGCACTGTGGGGTGATTCGGATATTTCATGGGCAATACAGCCAGCAAATAATAGTGCAGGGGGAATTCTGTGCATAAGGAGTGAACATGTCTTTAAATTAGAAAAGAAATGCATGGACTGTGGCTTTATTTATTTGGAAGGAACACTGATTGCTGATGGTGTGAAAGTCAGTATTGTGAATATTTACTCGCCTTGTGAAGTGGGCTTAAAACGAAATTTGTGGGAACAAATTAGGCAACTGAGAAATGCAAATATGGGAGGTTTATGGTGTATATTAGGTGACTTTAAAAGCATAAGAAGGCCTTCTGAAAGAGTAGGCTCCAGCCAAAGACAGCAAGACGAAAGGAGTATCAAGGAATTTAATGAGTGGATAGCTGACCTAGAAGTGGATGATGTAACATGCGTGGGGAGAAAATATACCTGGTACAGGCCTAATGGAAAAGCTAAAAGCAGACTAGACAGGTTCTTAGTCTCTGCAGATTGGTTTAATAAATGCCAGGACAACTGTCAATTCATTTTACAAAGGAACTTCTCTGATCACTGTCCAATCTTGTTGAGATCATCCAATGTGGTTTGGGGCCCGAAACCATTTCGGGTTCTGGATTGTTGGTTTTAGGACAAACAATTCAGAAAGGTGGTTTGTGATTGGTGGACATCACACTCAATACGAGGTTGGGGTGACTATGTGCTGAAAGAAAAAATCAAGGGTCTGGATCGAACTGGAGCTCAACATGCTAGAAGCTGACAGCAATGGAAGACATCTAAGTGATAGAGAAATAGAGTTAAGAAGGAAGCTGCAGGAGGAACTCTGGTTGGCAGCCACCTCCTATGAGTCTTTGCTAAGGCAAAAAGCAAGGACAAAATGGATCAAGGAAGGGGACTGCAACTCTAAGTTCTTCCATATCACAGTCAATGGGAATCGCAGACACAATTCGCTCAGAGGACTCCTGGTTGATGGATGCTGGACAAAAGAACCTATCAAGATCAAAGAAGAGGTTTGTCAATTTTTTAGGAAGAAATTTGAGGAGGGTGAGGAGGTGAGGCCGAGGCTTGATGGGGTAACTTTTCAAACAATTTCACAGAATCAAAACGACTTTCTGGTACATCGTTTTGATGAGAAGGAAGTAAAAGATGCAGTGTGGGATTGTGGAAGTCATAAAAGCCCCGGACTAGATGGTTTGAACTTCAAATTTATCAAGGGGTTTTGGGAAGTAATTAAACCTGAGGTGCTTAGATTCTTGGATGAGTTCTACGTAAATGACAGACTTCCAAAGGGTACAAATGCTTCATTCATAGCACTAATCCCCAAAGTACCGGAACCACAAAACCTCAACCAGTATAGGCCTATATCTCTGATAGGGTGCATCTACAAAATAGTGGCTAAAGTGTTAGCAAGAAGATTGAAGAGGGTGCTGCCAAAGATCATAGACGAGTGACAAACTGCCTTTATTGAGGACAGGCACATGCTACACAGTGTCCTAGTAGCCAATGAAGCGGTGGAGAAAGTAAAGAGAGGTGCTAAGAGCTATTTGGTGTTCAAGGTTTACTATGAAAAGGCGTATGATTCAGTTAGTTGAGATTTTCTAGTATACATGCTTAGGAAGATGGGGTTTTGCCCTAAGTGGATTATGTGGGTTGAAGGATGTCTCAGATCAGCTTCTATTTCCATTCTCATTAATGGTAGCCCTACAACTGAATTCACCCCACAAAAGGATCTTAGACAAGGGGACGACCCATTAGCCCCTCTTCTGTTCAATATTGTGGCTGAGGGATTAACGGGTCTAACGAGAGAAGCTCTGAAAAAAAAAATCAATTTAAGGGTCTCTTGGTTGGAAGAAACTTGGTGAAAATTAGTATCTTGCAGTATGCAGATGATACCATTTTCGTTGGTGAAGCATCGATGCAAAATATGAGGGTCATCAAGGCGATGCTGAGGAGTTTTGAGATGGTGTCAGTTTGGGGCGATTGGAATGTCAATGCAGTGGATGAAGGAGGCTGCCCCGTACCTTAACTGCAGCTTGTTGTCTATACTGTTTACCTACTTGGGTATCCTGATCGAGGCAAACTCAAAAAGTAGTGTGACTTGGGATCCCA
The DNA here is from genome assembly GCF_000004515.6 of Glycine max. Lineage (NCBI taxonomy): Eukaryota > Viridiplantae > Streptophyta > Magnoliopsida > Fabales > Fabaceae > Glycine > Glycine max. The sequence continues at coordinate 39,812 of NC_016091.4, read as the reverse complement.
TTGTCAAAAAATGTGAGCGTAAATTAGCAAAGTGGAAACAAAAGCAACTATCGTTTGGGGGCAGGGTAACTTTGATGAAGTCAATCTTGAACTCAATTCCAATTTATTTTCTTTCATTTTTCAGGATCCCGAAGAACGTGGCACACAAGCTAGTGAAACTACAAAGATGGTTCCAGTGGGGAAGGGATACGGAAAGGAAGAAGATTGCTCGGGTTAGCTAGGAATCAACATGTCTGCCGAAGGAAAAAGGTGGTTTGGGAATCAGAGATTTGACCAAGTTTAATCAGGCTCTTCTTGGAAAATGGAAGTGGAATCTAGTTCACCATCAAGGAGAGCTAAGGGCTAGAGTGCTGGATTCCAAATATGGAGGGTGGAGGAACCAGGACGAGAACATAACAGCTTCAGTAGCATCCGAATGGTGGTCAGATCTTAATTCTATATGCCACAATTCAAGGGAGGACAGCAGGTTCAATTCTGGAATAAAATGGAGTGTGGGCCCTAGTTCAAAGGCTAGGTTTTGGGAAGATGGGTGGATGGCTGATGGTATCCCTCTAATGGTAAAGTACCCTAGACTTCACCTTAACTCGAACCAAAAAAACCAATGCATTCAGCAGTTGGGAAGCAGTTCAGGTGGAACCTGGGAGTGGCGCCTGCAGTGGAGGAGACTACTTTTTGAGGCTGAGATACCTATGGGGGTCGCTTTTCTGGAGGAAATCCAAGATCTTAACATAAATGAGCAGCAACAAGACAGGTGGGTGTGGCTAAACGACTCAACTGGGGTATATACTGTAAGCAGTGCATACCAACTGCTTGACAGGGAATCGAGAGATGATAATACAGATGGGGTATTTCAAGATGTATGGAAGCTAAAAATACCAAGTAAAGCTGTGTTTTTTGCTTGGAGACTAATACGGGATAGACTGCCCACTAAATCTAACCTGTCTAGAAGGAATGTAGACATCACTGACAAACTATGCCCATTCTATAGAGAAAAGGATGAGGAGGCAGCTCATCTGTTCTTCAGCTGTCACAAAATCATGCTGCTTTGGTGGGAATCCTCATCTTGGATTAACATGGAGGGAGTGTTTTTGCAAAATCCAAGACAGCACTTCCTGCAGCACTCATGCTGCACTACCTATCTTGGTATCAAATCAAAGAGATGACTCATTTGGTGGGTGTCCCTAACATGGTGTGTATTGAACCATAGAAACAGAATGGCCTTTTCAAACGACATCTTCAACGCCAACAAGCTGGGTGGAGGACGCTATATTTTTCTGCTGGACTTGGCTGAGGAACCTTGAAAAGGGATATGACACACCTTTTCACTTTTGGTCAAGCAATATCAGAGAAGGTTTTTGTAATTAGGGGAAACTAGGTTTACATGCTGGAATCATCTATGTAACCTATACAGTCAGAGATTTGGTTCTTTAATTCATGCTGAATAGTTTTGTATTAGGGAAAATTCATGTCGGTTAGCATGTATTAGGTCACCATAGTTCTACACCTTGCAAATACTAGGATGTATATACAACAGTACCGCTTGTACTGATTTTAATGTTCTATATAATATACATACTTTTGCTGATAAAAAAAAAAAATTGTATTATGGTACCAAACCTCCACTTGGGAGACTGGTGCTTGTACATATAACAGTACCCCTTGTATTTCTTTCATATTAATATATAATTTTATCTTTGCTGATAAAAAAAATATAAGTAAAAAATTACACCTTATAGTTATACAGGAGGAAAAAAACAAAAAGAAAAAAGGGGCATTGAAACCAGAAAAAATCTCATGAACATTTTAATCAGGCATGATACATCAAGGAGTGAAAAAGTCAAATCCACCTGTCATAGATATCTACTTTAAAGTGAATGATTTTAGAAAAGTAAGTTAAAGGGGGAAATGCAATAGAAAAAATTCATAGGAAAACACCCCAACAACTAGACCCATCTCTTTAAACATATTTCTTAGTATTTGATAAAGAAGTCAATGGAAAATGGTAATGGGGAGATGAATACCTTCTGCCTGAAATATCCATGAGCCTCATGGCAATGGCTATACAAGGAAGCATCAACAAGGTTGTCACCGCACTAATAAGAAAGGATGAAGAAGTAGAACCAAGGCCTAGGCTTGAAAGAAGATAACCAACACCTGCCTGCTCAAGAATTTGAGGCGTATAGTAGAGGACCCCATTTATACCAGAGAACTGCACTCAAAGAGGATGAAAATGAGTCCAGCATAACTTTTCACCAGTAGCAGAGCCAGGCCTTATAGGTTGACATAAAGTTGTTAAAGATAAGTAAATGAATAATAATATATTGACTTAATTAGCTACTTGAGTGAATTAATTGTTCCCATACTGGAAATATTTTCATCAATAATTCTGTTTTTGCATTTTTTCCTTTTTTTTTAGAACACGACAAGCATATGTGACTCTATAGTAACGCCACCTGCTATGAGACAACTTCCAAACCTAAAGGCAGATCTTTTTAGGAAAAGGTTTAGCTTAATGTTACAAATTGCCTCAGCTTTGGAGTTCACAGTTTTTTCTGCAGGTAAGTAAAACCAGTAACAACTCAACCCATAAAGTAAAATTTATTGAAGCAAATTATTCATGTAAAATTTTGAAAAATGAAAATTCTATTGATTACATAGAATGATATAAAGCTTTTTGCAATAATGTAGAAAGAGCTTCAATCCCTTTGGTATTTTCTTTTCTAGCCCATGAATATGGGAAATCCAATCAAGATTCAATAATGATCTAGTATGGCCAATTAATTTGACACAATTTTATCAAAGTTAGATTTAATATCATATATATCATTAACTCGGAGATACAATGTAATTTATTTTTACTTTATTAAAAAAGAACCCTCTTTTTAGTCTCAAATTCCTAAAATGTGTTATCAACTAAATATAGTTGAAATAATCTATTTTAGTCTGGTCTGGAACCAGATTATGGCCATCCAACTAAATGTATCTCAAGTACCTCTGGTACTTTTCTCATATATATGAATATAATTATATTTGCTGATAAAAAAAAACAAAAAAAATAGTTGAAATAATCTAGTCATAATGAACAAAGTGTTTCAACTAAATTGGGACTCACAATTTCATTTATGTGCATAATTCATAGAAATATCAAGTAATTTTGTTTGTTTTACTGAAACAGAACTCAAAAAGTATTTTTCAAATTCAATGAAATTTGGCTTGAATCATTTTCATAGTATTCACTAATTTTACATCTGAAAAAAGACTTACTTAAGCTGTCAGGTGAAAGAACATGACTGATTTTATATTTAACACCAACTAAAACAATTTCACCCACATAACTTTTCAAATAACATCTCAAATGTAAACTTTTTTTTTCTTTTCAAAATGCACTCTTCTATATCAATACTTGCAAAAGTAATTATCTTCAAAAATTAAAAATCTCAGTCACAGCAAAATCCCAAACAAACTCATTTGTTGAAGCTCAGATAAACTGTAAGGACTAAGGACATTTGAAAATGGGAAAGAGACTATTTAAGATGAATTGCATGAGACAGATACAAACGACTAACAACTATTTATACTAATAACCTAGGTCCATTACTGTATAGCACAACACTACAACTAGTACAAGCCCTAGCCCAATTAGATTATTAACATTAGAAAACTCCTTGAACCCTTAACAGTCCTTACATTCTAACAAACAAAATAGAGAGGACAACTTATAAAATATATTCTTAAGCTGCATGAAAAATTGCACAGGTGGAACAGTGTTATAGGATGACAATAAAACTGTCCTTGCCCGTTCAGCTTTTTTAAGAAGGCAGACAAGAAGAAAAAAAAAAACACTGCTAGTCAACACTTGGATACAGCATAATGAATGTTTCATCACAAGGCAAGGAAAACAAAGTACTAAAGTGCAATATTACAACTGATGGGAACGGAAAAAAAACAGATATTGAAAATATCACATTACCTGCTGAAGAATTTGCATTCCCACCCCCACAATCAATGCATGCTTCACCCCAGGTTCAAAAAGATCACTCCAACTTGGCCCTTTTGCAATTGTTTCAGAGGGATGAATCATAGCTGGTCCAACTGGCCGTTGACGCATAAGGTCCTCATTATAAAGGGCAGGCTGACTCACCAGAGCAGCAGCCTGTACAACCTCACTGTCAGTTGGTAAATCACCGCCAGGGAGTGAAACCACAGACCCACGTCTAGATCCAGAACCACCATCTTGGTGTAAATATATTCTCTTGAAGCCACCTTCCTTCTTTCCATCTGGGCCCTCTCTTTCAGACCATTTCCATGCTAGCTGCCAACCACCACCAATCCCAGTACTACCAGTGGGTTCTCCTGAATTTCCATGTAAAAGACTACCTTGCCTCATGCTTGCAAGGTTACTATGGGCATGAGGAGGTATGTCCTTATCCAGACTCGTTGTTTGACGTGAGATCAATGGACTCTGCAAATTGTCATCAGAATCACCAGCATCAGAGACATAATCATCACCCTCTCTGGCTAGGCTTTCCTCATCCCAATCTTCATTCCTTGGCTGATTTCCCCCAACACTGAACATACTCCCAAAGTGTGGAAAAAGGGTGCTTCCTGTTTCTGGGAGCTTCTCATGTACACTACCAAAGAGGGTCACTAGAGGGTCCACTAGACTGCTTGGATTTGCCATGCTTCCTTTCCTAGATACAAGGCCAACAGAATTTGGTCCAGCAACAGGTCTAGCAACCCAGGACTGGCCTTGTTCTGGTCCATACAACTTAATTTGATCTTTTTCTCTGGACGGATCCTCTTCATCAGCAAGTTCATTGGCTGGACCAATTATATAGTCTTCTATGGCTGTATCACCCCCAACTCCAAGACCCTCAACCAGTAAAGCCATTTCACCTGTCCATGCCCAATGACAATTATTATCAAAGTCATGCATATATACACATTAATTACTGCAGTAGAAACAAAAGAAAGTAAACAATTTGAAGTTAGCAGAAATATCCAAAGCCCGAATCCACAAAGGATCAAAATCAACTACATCTACATGCATCTATATCGAGAGAATGGAAAAAGTAAAAATAAAAAGATTATCAACAGTTAATATAAACTGAAGCTTCCAAAATGATGTAAATATACACTTTAATTTATAAGCACTATTAGTGTCAAACATTGTTGCACAGACATCCAATAGGAATTCACCCTTTTAGTACATCATCCAATTCATTGACATGATGAGGTGATAGGATGAATTTCTGTTGGATGTTTGTCTAAAAATGTTTTACAATAAGTGTGCGCCCTCCACACATATAATTTGAATGTTTGTAGCATCGCCTCCCCCCTTTAAAAATGCATTAAGTATTTATAATCATCTATACATGAAAAATCAATCACTGTCAGACCACACTGATAATTTATCGTTGAGTGTCAATTCTTGTTAACCATCACAAATGAAAGTGAAACGATTTTGGCAACTGGAATAGATCAGGCTCAGAGAATACATATATAATCACCCAAAGGTGAACAGCTGAATGTCCAGCTAAGATGTAATTTGAACATCAAGAGTAGTAAAGCATGAAAAAAAATGAAGGAAAAGCAAGAAAATCATGAAGACTAGGCACGTAACGTAACTAACCGGAAACATCTTCCCTTCCACGAAGGCGCTGCAAAACCTTCTTGGCCTCAAGCATTCGGCCCTTACTGACGAGCCATCTGGGAGACTCAGGCAAGAACAACAGTGTGAGTGCAAAGTAAATAAGAGAAGGGATTGAAAGAACACCCAACATGATTCTCCAGCTTGGCGCCTTCATCAGTGACATCCCAAACACCATACAGTAGGAGAAAAACATTCCCGCAGAACCAGTGAACTGTGGAAGTGTATTGAGTAATCCCCTAATCTCAGAAGGAGCTGTCTCAGATATGTAAAGAGGTACCAAGGTAACTGCCAAACCAATTCCCAGACCATCTAAAAGTCTAGCAAAGAGGAGGATATAAACATTTGGAGACCATAGCATGACAAGAGAACTAACAAAATAAAGCATAGAGGAGATAATCAACATTGGACGTCGGCCAAGCAAGTCTGATAGGGCACCAGAGCATGTAGTAACCACGGTGGCTCCAATAAGTGACATAGCCACAATTAGACCTTCAACTGTGGGTTCACTTTGTAATTGAAACTCCCTTTTTATGTACAAGATAGATCCTGCATGCGAACTCAGGTTATTGGTTAGATCAGCCAATTTTAATTCATCGCAAAATAAATAAAATCAATTCACCAAACCTGCAATAGTCGCATTATCCCATCCTTGTAGTAAGTTACCGATGGCAGCAGCAACAGCAACAAGAACAGCTCCACTCATCGTTTCAGTTAGTTTCGTAATCAATCAGCCTGAAAAGGCAGATCAGCTCAACCACTGTAATAACATAGGCAAGGATGACAGATCCAGAATGCAAACCATATTTTCCATTTCCATACCTAATTATATCACCTTGGCTTGGCTTGGAGGGTGAGTGTTTCTGTTTCTTTCAAGTATCTCAGATGCAGAAAAGGACATGGGTCACTCGCTGCAACATTGGCGGGGGGAGCTCTCTCCTTCTTTCTTTCTTTACTATTGTTTTTTTATTCTTAAAATATAAAAAAAAAAAAATTAAGTCTACTGGAGTGCAGTACTAAGACAACGAAAGGCATATAGAAAACAGCAAAAGTAGCGATTCTATGGAAATGATGTTTCCTGGAAATGTTTTTTAGTTCATTTCTCACAAAAAAAATTCCTATAGGAAGGTGAGAATTGTTACAACACCTGCCCTTTTAGCTCTCTCACTGCTCTGCACGTCATCCCCTCCCCGATCGGATTTAGTTATGCGTCAAACAATCATCATTCAGATAAATAATTCATTTGTTTTTCCTTCCTTTTCTCCCACCATCGATCACGAAAAGGTAATAAGCTGTTGCTGGGTTCGCCGCTGCAATAATAATAGCCCAGCAAACTATATCAAAGAAAATTATAATTTTATTTAAATAAAATTAACTTTTTATATTTGCATTCAATCATTTTTTTTTTAGATTTTAATCATAAATTATTATATTTGTAAAATTTATTTACTTTTTACATTATCATTTGGTTATAGTGTAAAAAGTTTTACACTATGCATGAAAATTAGACTCATAAAATTATTATTTAAACTTAATTACTTTTGCAACTCCAATTATTATAATCATGAAATCATGATCTTTTATCTTTTTTTCAATTTAAAAATATTTTTTTATCTTATCACTCTCACAACAATGAAACACATATATTATTATGAAATTTGAAATTATACTTTTTTGTTATTTTGTTTAATGTCAAATTATTTATTTTAATTAATTATTACATTGTTTGTTTTTATTTTTAATTAAAATATTTTATTACTAAACAAAAGTTGATAAATTTCTTTTTATAAAAAATTACTTTTTTTTTCAAAATAATATAATTACAATGTATTTAAATATAAACAAATAATATAAGTTGATTAAAATATTAATTTTAAACGATGTAAATAAAATTGTCAATTTTTACATTATGATTACTTTTCCTAATTATTATCAGTTGCGATTTTTCTAAATTTCCTATTTATTGTGTTTTTGTCTTATAAACAATATCTTAGAAGTTAATATATATATATATATATATATATATATATATATATATATATATATATATATATATATATATATAAACAAAACATATAAATATGGATTGATACAAGAATCTAAAATTCACTTTCACTTTCTCTACGAATTCGTAACTTGGTGAACTTTCACCTTCTCTTGATCCCTAGAGGCTAGTTGATTAAATCTTTGTTCATTAGAGCATATTCTTTTTATCATAATATGGATAAATCATTTTTAACATGTTAGTCACTATAAATGACTAAATTTACTTTTGACCCTTCAAAAATTTTATTTACTTTTAAATAATATCTATAACCACTCAAGCAGTGGCAAACATGGTCCAAAAATAAATTTAATGTTGTATGGCTAAACGATAATAACCATTGATTTGGACTTCATGTGCATGAGTTGCAATCTACAAACCGAACTAAGGATTGGTTTATAGAAATAACTCATCCTTGCAAGATCGCAATCCTTTGTCGTGTCCATATAGCACGTGCCATCCAAGGCATGAGGACCGTAATGACTTGACACCTTCCTTCGACTTATCACAGGCAATCTACTCAAAGTTCCACATTCAATATTAACAAAAATGCACCACCACGTGCGTCTGCATGCCCAAAGGCATCCCTTTATTTCAAGAGGATTCGAAACACGTCAAGTCCTGATAAAATTCTTCGCTTTTCATCAAATTAAACTTCATGCATGCTCCACCACTAAAAAATCACTGCCATCAAATTAAACCCTAGTAAGCCTTAATAACATGTTATCTCAAAATGGTCACTCCCATGACATGCCTACATGTCATCACCAAATAGTAATAAAAACTTAAAAAATATTGAAATTTATGTATAACTAAAACCAACACAAGTTATTTATTTAAATTTATAAGGATTAAATACATATTTAAAGTTACTTTTATATTTCAACCATCATTACTTCAAAATTTTAATTGTCCTTATTAACCAAAAGTAATTTATATTTTAAATATTTAATTTGTTAGTCGTTCTCTTTATACACTGATAAGTGATAAATATAGATCAGTATAAGAAAAATAAACCCGGCTCAATAATAGCACGTAATACTATTCTGTAACAAGATGTAATGTAACAGTACAAAAAACCATCTGGATGAGATAAAAAAAAAACCAATTTAAATTTGCAAACTTGCCCCTAACATTAGGAAAATGCGACTGGTGTATACAATGGACTATGATGGAACCAAGCAGCAGCCACATCTCAATTAATTTGGAAATGCGACAGCATAAATGGAAAATCAATTTAACTGTTCACCAATCAGTTAAAGCCTATGTTGCTTAACCCTTCAGGTCCGTCTCTTTGGCCAAATCATTCACAGTATTCTGTTCTACTTTCACATTATCTTCATCAGCTTTCTGAGAAGAAATATCTAGAGCCTGCAAGAACCAAATTCAGTCAGAATTTTGTAAGAGTACGTATATTCTCCCGTAAACACGCTTAGTGTTATGCATTCGTGCTTTATGTTGTGAAATTCACCTTCATGCAGGTTTCCGCAACTGCAGTATCAGAGTCTCTCAAATGCTCTCCACTTCTCTGGTCCTCCTGGAACGGTAAGCCAGTATTACACATTGTACTAAGTTTCATACGAATTTATGCACAAATTTATATAATGTTTTTCGTCAGATGCAGAATGTACAGTAGCAGTCCGAGGACTGCACAAGAAAAAGCAATTCATGAAGAGTTACTCAATATACAATATATGGCGATGAGTTGCATAATTAAAAAAAAAAAAAGCTGTTACCCAGAACCTATAATTTTGTCTCCAGACTCTAATGTCGGCAGGTTCTCAATTATTATTAAATGAAACTGTTGGTAACATGGAATACATGGCTATCTCAGCCGATAGTTGAGATTTCATGACCAGACACAATTTTATCAGTGTATTTGAACTGTATTAGGATGCTTGACAGACAAACTAAAACAATCAATATTTTAACTTCTATGGAGATCAATATTTTAACTTCTATGGATGCCTGACAGCCGATACTATATGATCCTGAAGAATATAGTTTTTAATTATAATTTTTTATTGCAACATGTCCCTTCTAGCTGTAAAGTGGCACATATATCAACCAAGGGATTGGGCCACAGAGCATTTCCAAGATCTTCCCTGCAAGTCGGGAATGATAGATATCTATTTATTAGCTTGAGAGAGTTTTGGAGGACATGATATTATTTTCTTATTTTAATTTTTATTTCTACAAATTTATTTTTTTGTAACTTAGTTCCCTTAACTGACATTTTGACAGCAAGATGATAGCTAGTAAATATTAGGATTAGTCTTCCTATATATATACTTTTACTCATTATCATGAAATAATATTCAGTTGTTTACATAATTCCAAGTTTTCTTTACATATTTCCAAGTACCAATCCCTACCTTTTAGTCTGGAAGGTATACTGATATGTAAATATAAAAAGAAAAGGATGTCAGTTAGTTAATTTTCGTCAGCTACTGTTATTTTATGGCTGTTAGGTAGCTGTCTATAAATAAGGCAGGTCTGTGGTATTTTAGACAGACTGAATGTAGATGGAATGATAATCGCAGAGTGCAGTGCACATTTCCTTGAACACTGTTTCTCTTCTCTTTCCTTCTATCCTCTCTATTTTGTTTCTTCTCTCTTTCCCTCTTTCTTTTTGTTTCTTTCTCTTTCCCACCTAAATTCTATAACAGTGGTATTCAGAGCAGGCTGTCCACGGCCACTAGATCAGAATCTTTTCACCCATGGACACAAAAACAAGATCATAGACAATGATGCATCAAATGGAAGAAAGATTTGTTCAAATGGAGCATCCTAATTAAGTAAAAGCATCCTCCCATTGATTGGCCAGCCATACCTAGTTCTATGCTTCCAGTAAAGATTCTCAACAAACATATGGGAAGAAAGAAGGGTCATATTATCACTGAATTTTTGGTGCAGTGGCATGGTTTACCTGATGAGGAGGCTAAATGGGTTCCTCTATTCAAGTTTCAACAGCAATTCCCTACATTTGAAATGCAAGACCCTTGAGGGCAAGGGTCTTCTTTTGGGGGAAGGGTATTGATATGTAAATATTAAAAAAATGTCAGTTAGTTAATTTTAGTCAGCTACTGTTATTTTATGGCTGTTAGGTAGCTGTCTATAAATAAGGTCTATTGTATTTGTATTTTAGACAGACTGAATGTAGATGGAATGATAATCACAGAGTGTGGAGCACATTTCCTTGACCTCTCTGTTTCTCTTCTCTTTCCTTCTATCCTCTATATTCTGTTTCTTCTCTCTTTCCCTCTTTCTTTCTCTGTGTTTTTGTTTCTTTCTCTTTCCCACCTAAACTCTATAACAGTAACTGATTTAGAATTACTCACCATTCATTTTGTTGAAATATAATAATTAAGATTAATTATTCATCAAAACCATTAGAATTACTCAATATTCATTAGATTTCAAGAAAATGAATCTCTCTCTCTCTATATATATATATATGAGGACAAATTACTTCAAGAGTAACTCTAAAAAAGTTATTCTCCATCGTCATTTTTCATTTTCTTTTAATCTGATATTAACGAATAACTTATCTTTCATCGATTAAAAGAAAATAAAAGGTGAGGATGAACAGTTACTCTTAAAAATAGTTATTCTTGGAGTACCTTGATCCCTTTTTATATACACACACACGCATATAATTCACCTTCAACTGTTAAATTACAAGAGAATGAAGGGTGGAGGATAAATAGTAACTTTTAAAGTTACTCTCGGGATAAACTTCAAGAGATCAAGGGTTGAAGTCCCCCCTTCCTCTCCATTTCTCTAACTGTAAGTTATATACATCAAATGGAAGCATGGAACAACTTGAAAAAAGAACAAAATTTAATGGGATAGTGCTTTGTAAAAGACTCATAGGGTTTTGATAGTATGTATTTCAACAGTGAGATTAGAAAACATTCATTTGGGAGTAATGGTTACTTTTTTTGTTGAACAGTGTATTGACATTTATGTAAACAACATTTATATAATTGAAAAAATGTGCTAAATATAATTTTAGATTGTGTCTGAAAACATGGCTAATACAAGTAGATTTATATACAATTTCTGACATTGTATAACATGTTTTATCACTATTAGAGTCTCAACATGAATGATATTGCTATAATTTATTTAGATGATTAAAAAACCAAGAGACACATACCAGATCATTGGGCTGAGGTTCAGCAATTTCTTTCTTTACTTTGCTCGAGACAAGCTCACTGATAAATGAGGCAACAAATTGAGGACATGATCATATGATATTTAATCATAAGAAATAAATTGGGTATAAAGAAAAATACCGTTCAACGTCAACGTCCATGTCAGAATCTGGATCCCAAGGCTCATCTCCATCATCATGATCTTCATCGGCCTGAAAAATTGTGTGCATGTGTACGAGTATTTGGAAATGAGCTTGAATAAGAAAACAAAAGTCAAATTCTAGTAAGGATAAGGATTCAGATAAGTTAAGATTTGTTTGCGTTTGTTAATTTATGTTAGATTTTGGGTCTAACTAATCCCTTCAAAACCAACTTTGTAAGAAGAGGGGTGCCTAAGCTTTATAAACTCTTATTAGACACTATCTTTAGTCAATATAGGTGTTAGAGTATACAATCTACTCGTAGTTGAATAATATGCTGACATCCTCACCAAATTTCTATCTCCTTCCAACTTCAATGTTTTTAGGAACAAGCTCAGAATTGTTGACAAAACTTTTGTCAACCCCTCATGAGCTTGCTGGGGGGTATTAGAGTAGTAGAGTAGAATTACTCCTTTCATTTTACTCTGTTAAGTAGAGTTAGTTATGTTAGCTAGCTCAACCATCCTTAGGTTGGTTGATAGTTGCTACTGTCAGCTATGACAGCTGTACTGACAGCTGTAAATAGCTGTCCTAGCTCTAGTATAAATACCAGAGATGTAACTACTTTTCAGTTGAGTTAGTTAATATCAAAAACTCCATTTCTGAAGTTTGAGTTTTTCTCTCCTTTTCATTTCTAAAATCCTTTTACAACCCAACTCGGAAAGCCCAAAGTAATATGATTTTTTTTCAAACTGGGTAAGAGCCAACCCGAGCCCACACATTAGGATCATAATGGATCAACAATACAACAATGTTGCGATCAAACTCGCAATCCTTGAACAATCTGCAGAATCTAGTAATAGCTATTTACATATTTAACATGTGTTAAATAGGCAAGCATCATCAAAAGGCAATGAATAGAAAATAATTACTCATCTTCCTGAAGCTACAATAAAGTCATAGAAGTACTTTCGATCTTTTTCATTTTTTAGATTTCAACACCAGGCTTGAGGACGAGGTTGATTTTCAAGTGGGTGGTATTGTTACTTGTTAGGATATAAAGGGAAGGGAAATTTAGAATACTAGTTAATAACAATAGTTAGTTAGTTAAAGGAGTAAAATAGAAATAAACAGGGGGAAGAAAGGTAAGAGGATTCTTTCAGTTTTATTAGCATCTGTGAATTGGGCAGTGGCTCAGTTACAAAAAGGGGAAACCTTTGAAGGAGAGATCGCTCCTATTATATGCTGTTTCCATTCCATTCAATAAAACCATTCTTTTCTTTTCCATTTCTATTCTTGGTTCGTAACACAATCTTCCTCTATTTTTTCCTTTGTTTCTATCCGTACTCTCCCTTTTCATTTTCTATTCATTCTCTACCTCTCCTTATCCCATTTTTGTTCTTTCTAAACACCCTGTTTCTATTTAACAAAAAAATTCAGATACTGTTCTTTAAACCAAAAATAAAAAAATTGAGACACATGCTCTGGTCTCTGTCTCTGTTCTGTTTAATCATACTATCTTCCTCTGTTTTATTTGTTTTTTTATTAACAAATAAACTTTACAAGGACCACTTTGAAAAAAATAATAATAATTTTATAAGGACCAAAAAAATATTGAAGCCTTTGTATATTTATAGCCACCATGCTTCCGCCATTAATAACATTGTTGTTAAAAAGAAATCCTTATCACCAAGCCTATTTGCAGGAAAGATAACGGGGAAATGCAGTAAAATAAATGGCTGTAGAAGTTTACCTCTCCAAGATCAGAATCAGGAGGTCTTTCCTGAAATTGGACACTAGGAGCATGCTGCAGCTTGGAAAGATTCTCAAGTAGTTTAGATCGAATTTCTTCAAGTAAATGACGGGAATTCTTGTTTTCCATGTTACTTGGGGCAACATGAAGGGTATAATCTGGACCAAAATATTCATAATACTCGTGTTGTGGCATTTTGTCATCAACTTCTATTCCAAGAGCAACTCCTGTCTGCCTTAACATATAACATGTATAATTTTCTGTATTTGGATTATTGTTTTTACAAAACAATTACTCAAGTAATACATAACTATTAAAACATGAACAATCTGAGAAGTGAGAAACAACAACTACATGGTAAGCCCCATTGAATACTAAGAAGCTTTAGGATATCTAATTTATACTTTATAGTTCAAGACAAGCAAAATGAAACAATAACTCAACTGCTTTGACCCCTCCAACATCACTACTTCCACTGAACAAGTTACTTCATGTTTAGAATTCTACATTTTTTATAATCAACGTATGAAAGGAGAAAATATTGAAATTTCAAGACAATAACCCCACTTGTGGATTGCAGCACCCTGACTAAAATATGGTACTCCTATGAACCATGCTACCTTATATTTAATGAAATTACAATAAATAAATGGCAGAAATTTTATCAATTGAAACAACATTCTACCTCATAGCACCAACAACGAGCAACATTCCGAATGGTGTAGCCACCACCACCTAGTAGCAAGAGGGGCACATTGAATGATCTCATGTATTTGACACACTCAGCATGACCCCTAATTGAAAGATTGAAACATCCCAATCGGTCTCCAGATAAAGAATCAGCACCGCACTGGAGAACTACTGCACCAGGCCTGAACACTTCCATTACTTTGCCAATTATTGGTTTGAACAAAAAATGATAACTCTCATCATCAATGCCATCATCAAGTGGAACATTAAGAGAGTAATATTTTCCTTTTCCATATCCAATATCACGTACATCCCCAGTACCAGGAAAATAGTCACCAAATTTATGGAAAGAAACAGTCATGACTCTGTCAGTAGTGTAGAAAGCTTCCTCCACACCGTCTCCATGGTGGATGTCAATGTCCACATATAGAACACGCTGCAATAGATGTAATATAAGCATTTGAAATCAGGAATAGACACAAAACTTTGTGAAGAGAAATTTGAGAACTTCAGAATACGAACATTTTACCAGTTCACCCCCAGAAATTTTAATCCAGATCAAATTTAAAATGCTAAGTTTAAAATCTTATATTTTAACCCCTCAAAATATACTTTACTCCAGTCCTATAACCTGTTGAACCCCTTGAAAATTAAAAAATGATGGAATCATCAACAACTGAATTGAAACTGAAAATGCAAATCTGCCATGCCTAACATAATTTCATTCCCTAAAGATTCACCATCACAGTACGTAACCTTTTTTAATATATTTCTACTGCTTATGACCAGAATTAATAAGACCCTGTACACTGTGTTTGGATGAGGAAAGAAGAAGGAAAGGAAGGAAAGAGAAAAAAGAAAGAAATATAGTAGAAAAGATGTATTGTGTGAATGAATAGAAATAAGAAGGAAGGAAATGAAAATAATTCTCTCAGCTTGATTGAATGAATAGAAGAGTAGAAAGAAATGGAAATTTTATATATAAAATCCCTTTTACCCTTAACAAATGTTCCAAAAACCAATGACGGGTACTTGTGGAAAACACATATGCTTCCTCCTTCTCCCCCTAAAATCTCCCCTAAAGTGAGGAGAAATTTTTTGGGCGGATGCCACACCAAAAATTTCTTTCTCTCCTACAATCCACCTCCATCCAAATCATTAACTGTATATTTCTCTTCTAACTCTCTCATCTCTATTTGTCTCCTCCCCAGATTCATCCATCCAAACAAATTACATGTCCTTTAAAATTATAAACGGGAGGAATGTTTTCTATTGGAATTAAAATTGGTGTGTGCAACTTTTGTTTAGATGCATTAAAGGAGAAATTACAGACAGATTATAAGTATATTTCAGAAAGGTTACTCCTGGAATATAACCAGTTACAATAACAATTAACAAAACTTCCAACAGATTAATCTGTGAAATCTCTAGATCCATTTTTTAATAGATTTAACGAGGTAAACAATACAGGGTAATAACTTCATGTGCTGGCTTATGCTAGGCACAGGACCTATGATAGACACTAATTCTGAAATTGAAATTGAAAGGGAAATTTTATTGAATTCAAACAACACACTGCTAAAGGATGGTTCCAGAGCCTAGGGCTCCTACAGAGAATAGTTCTCTGTTCAAAGACTGACATACATCACACACACGCATCCCTACCTTTCCGAATTACAATATACTAGATAAAAGCATAACTAACTCTCCCCTATAACAGAAACTGTTCTGCACAGCAGTTTTTTCTACAAATAACTGTCTTAAACAACACAAACAGCCAGTAACTGCCCTATATGGCAGTTCCTGAAGTCTTTTTGTTCTTTCTACAGTAAACCTTCCAGATGGCTCATTTACTTGGACTAGGATTCCCAACAAATTCATGGTTCCTATCAACCTCTGATGTTGGAGTTTACAACCAAAGCTTCACAAGGTGAGCAGTAGTTTTTTTTTAGAAGTTTTAAGGGGTTCATGTCAGATTAAATTTAGCACTGAAACAATTCCAGGAGGATCTAAAAGAAAAGAATTCCGTATGAGATTATTATAGCCTACAAATTTGAGCTATGTCCTTCATTATTCAATGGTACTAATTCCCTACAAAAATCCTAAAGAATATATCAAGTGTAAAAATGTAATTTCCACGAAATCAATATATCTGTAAAGCAGGACAAAAAAGGGAAATCAAAACGAAATACACAATTACACAAACCTCATGTTGTTTGAGAAGTTCTAAGATTGCAAGGACTATATCATTAACATAGCAAAATCCAGAAGCCTCACACTTCTTGGCATGATGCAACCCACCAGCCCAGTTGACAGCAATATCACATTGGTCATGATTTAACTTTACAGCACCCCCAACTGAACCCCCTGCATATGTTTGACAGAAAGAGTAGAGGCCATCAAAAACAGGACAATCTTCACCAACATTAAAGCGTTTGAGTTGCCTCAGATGATCCTGCTGTGTTTCAGGAGTTATGCTTCGAAGGAATGCAACATAATCATCAGCATGAAATCGACAAAGGTCCCTGTCTCTAGCAGGAAATGGCTTATGGACCTGCATGTGTTGTAGCAATCCATAATGGGCTAGAAGAGCATGTGTCATCCGTATGCGATGTGGCTTCATTGGGTGACCTTGCCCATAATAGTAATTCCCAACCTCCGGATCATAAAAATAGCACACCTTTCTCTTCACCCCATCAGGTGCAGATGGTAAAGAATTGCCACCAGTATCCATGTCTGTTGTTTCCCGTTATTTCTCTTATCAGTATTCAACTATCCTAACAAAATTCCCTTGAAAGGAAAAGAAGCCAAAGGGACTATTATATAAAAAAGTGAAACAGCTCAACTCAAAAGTATTGAAGAAAACAGAGAGAAAAACAAAGGTAATGACCATGATGGGTAATCAGAAAATTAAATGCAAAATAAAAATAAGAGTTGGATTACTATAGACATGGTTTATGTGTTGGCACCATATGCACAAAATAAATACAAACCCTAATAAACTAAGTACAAACCCTATCGGTTAATATATAGACTAAAAAAAAGAAAAACGACGGAAAATATCAATCAAGATCTTAGATTGTCATACTACTGAATGAGAAAATGAATATAAAACATAATAGTAATTGATTCCATAATTCCATTGTAAAAATGGATAGAGCTTATGTACCCATCGATTTTAGCCTTACCTCTTCTCTTTGCAAAATCAGCTGCACACAGTCGGTCGACCAACGTAACGACAACTGACGATGAGAGAAGCAACTCCGGCTAAAAGCGCCTCACAACTCTAACTGCTTGTTCGATGATATTTTAAAATTATTCTCCGAAGTAAACCATAAATTTCGTCCTAAACTAGTAGTCTCTCTTATACTAAGGATAAAAAGGAAAGTGTAAGGATGTTTGGTACACATGAAAACAAAGTTATGAACTCTAATTGGATTAAAATAGTGGATCAATGATTTAATTGGTGAGTTGGACTTGGTCTATTTAGGTATATGTTAAAAAATTTAAAATTTATATATATATATATATATATATATATATATATATATATATATATTATAAATAATATTATTTGATTAAGAAAGATTCATTTATATTTCAAAATCTAAAATAACGTATTAAAGTTATTAATACAAGTGAAGTGTATCAATAATAAAAAATAGTATAAATAGTAATTATCTAAATTAAAACAAATCTAATTTTCAATAAATGAAATGAGTCAGACAGTAAACAAAAAAAGTGCAGATAAATTTTTTACACTCCCATTATTGTTTTCAGCACTTCTCATTATATGATGAAAAGTCCATTACGAAATGCAAAATGGAAAGTGCAAAAAGCAATAAAAGGAGTACAGGAAGCAACATCCTAAGAGTAGGTGGATCTGACCAGATTAGGCCTAAATAAAAGTCTTCACTTTAAGAATAATCAAAAACCTTATCCCCAATATATATATAACCCTCTCTGAGTTTTTACACTCTATTGCACCTCATTTTCTCGCTTTGAAACCCTAAGTCCATAACACTCCTCTTCCTCTTCGATCATCACCACTTCACAATGTCGTCGAAGTTCGACCCCTCTCAGGTCATCAATGTCCTCGTTTGTGTTATCGGCAGCGAGGTCAGCACGGCGAGTTCCCTCGCAGTGCGGCGGTGGTCGAGTCAAGCGTGAAGATGAAGAGAAGGGTAGAGACCCGAGCGTGAAGATGAGCCATTGAGGTTTTAGGGTTGATTCAAAATGAAGTCGTTCTCGCGTGGCAATTTTTTTTAGCCTGCACAACCCACTCCGAGTTTCCTCAAAACCAATTGGGTTTGGCTGGATCATCTCGGGCCACATGCATGAACGATGAAATAGTAAAATCGGTCTGATTATGCTACCGGATCCCAGTTGGACCGATCCGACTAGCGGGGCCGAATCGAATTTTACAACTTTCCATGAAAGAGATACTAAAAGTGGTTAAGTTTTATATTAAAATGGTTAGCTAAGCAAGGGAAAAAAAATTAACCCAAAATTATATCATTTTGAGTTTTCAATTTTGCCCCAATGCTAAAAATAAAATGTGGTTAACAAAATGCTTTTTTTTTTCAAAATTAAAATTAACAAAATCAATTATCTAACAACCATAATTTGATATTGTTTTTTTTTAAATCAAAGTACATCATGTCATGAAAATAATAGATTATGTGACTGTAATTTTTTTTTAAAAGTAAACATTGCATTTGTAGAAAGTGATTATATGTTTTTTTTTACCAAACCCTAGTTATATGTTTTAAAAATTGAAGAAACCACGTATATGTTTTATAAATAAATAAAAAAGGTAAGTCACCTTCCCTTAAATTGTTAAATTGGATTTATTTGTTTTATAATTTACATTACTAGTCTTATACATTCAATCACAAATCATCATTTAAATTACTTTAAAATACTTATTTTAAAAGCCAACAAACTTACCATAAATGATGAATTATGATTAGATAATTGTATAAAACTTTTTACATTGTTAGTGTATATTTTTTTTTTCTCTTTACATCATGGAGGTATTTGATAAAAAAAAATTTTTGGTTTCTCAAAAATTATAGGTTGGAAAACTTAATTTCACATGTTTGATATACATTTTTAAAAAAATAACATTCTATGGAAATGATGTTTCCTGGAAATGTTTTTTAGTTCATTTCTCACAAAAAAAATTCCTATAGGAAGGTGAGAATTGTACTTTTTCGACTTTAATTTTTCTCTCACTGCTCTGCACGTCATCCCCTCCCCGATCGGATTTAGTTATGCGTCAAACAATCATCATTCAGATAAATAATTCATTTGTTTTTTTGATTCCTTGAAAACTTCTTTGAAGATTCCAAATTGTCAACCAAATAAAATTTAGTTATTCTTAGGAAAAATGATTCCAAGAATTCATAATTTCCGGCAATCATGATTCCCAACATGAAAAAACTTTTTCCCTGCCAAATGTCCTTTACATGTGTCTTTTCATTTTTACGGCTAATTCTAAGCAGTATAAAAACACTCAATCATAAATGTACATGCTTGTAACAAAAAATTTCATTTGGTAGCACAATAATACAAGCACTGGATGCTCCAAAATGAGAGTATAAAGCATGAGTCTCATAGTTTGGATGCATGAGTGTGTTAAAATAATAAGAAAGACACGAGGACAATATTGAAAAAAAGAAATTTTAAATGCAAGGTGTTTGCTTGTGGGACCTACTATCAATCATTCACTTTCAACTTCTTTCGGTTCTCATTCACCGCTCCTAAACTAGAGAGTAGAAATGCTTTCTTCCCTTCTTAGTGATGTTTCACTTCCATCGCATCACTTTCATTTGTACCAAACACGCTGAAAAGTAGTATTTAAAGTATTAAAAATTCTTAATTATTAATTTATTCCTTTTGGATGGTTGAGATTTGTGAGGGGCAATCAGAATATTAATTTTATTATACAATGAATTATTTATAGATTATATGTTGAGTAGACCATTTTAACATTCACTCTCAAATCTCACTTCTGCCCAACTTCCTCTAAACTCAAAACCCTTATTCCTTTATACCTCATCGCCCAATACAGCAGCGGTGCTACCTTCGTGCTCCAAATCTTTGCCAAGGTTGACTCTCACCGAACAACGACATCATTGTTTCCCTCTTTATCTTCCTTGTCGACATCAAAGGTGAAAAAATGGGAGAGTGGTCATTACTGTGATGGTGGAAGAGAACGAAAGAAAAGGGGAAGAATGATTTGTGAATTTTTTTCCACATCAAAAGGATTTGTTAATTGAAGATTTGTTTCTCGCCACTGAATATCGTTGAATCAATGATCCTTTTTGCAAGCTTATGCATTTGATTTACTCATTTTGATTTGTGATTCATGACTTGGTTGGATTCATCAATAGGACATTTGAAAGTTTGGTTGATGCTTGTGATGTTGGATTGCATAAGGGGTAGTAGTTTTTCCGTAATAGGGAACTAATGATTGTGTTAGATTAAAATGTAGAAAACTCATATGTTGTGAGTTTGTTGTTAAATTGTAGAGTGTAAACTAAAGAAGAATTTTTACAAGTTGGGGTTTAGAGTATGGGGCGCACTATGCACATGAACAAATATATCAGATTTCGTGAAGAAAATAATTAATTGGCATTGATAAATTAAGATCAAAGCAACATTGTTGTATAAAAAATTAAACAATTAAATGTCAATTTGAAATACCTCATGTTGGGATTCACACACCAATGATGGAAAGCCCTTTGTATTTGTTGGTTTGGACGAGCACAATATTGTTCATTACCCAAAGTATTCTTAGAATTGATGAGTACCTTTTTTACTAGTAAACAATCTAACTTATTTAAGTTGTACTAAATAGGGGCATAATTGAATTTTTATACATTATCATTTAATTTTTTTAACTATTTATCTTATTTTAATATTATTTTCATGTACTATTTGCTACAAATTTCAATTCTACCCGTGGACCACTTGCTACACGGTCCACCGTAGAACGCTCCTTGAATTATTTAGTTCATGTTATGTGATGTTTTCTTCCATATGGTATATTCAAAACAACTTTTCTCAAATGTTTTGCTTTTGGTGAACTGAGTTTGATCTTTGTTAGTAAGAAAGAGGTTCTCTAGATATGAGCATATAGTTTTTTTTTATAGTTTTTTTTATAAAAAAACTATATCTATTTTATTATATTTTAAAATTAAATAATAATAATAAATATAGTGGTGTTTAAAAATTGCATCTGCTAGAATTTGTAAACTAGCACCGTGAATCTCAAATGAACAAAAATGGCTACATTGAAACATTTTTTAAATTAAGAGATCTTATTAAAGTTTTAAAAAATGACCTAATTGAATATTTTGAAGAAATAAATGGATCAAAATATTAATTAAGCTTATTAAAAATTGGACTCATTTATGTTTTCTTGTTTTTCTCTTTTTGGTTTTTTATATTTCAAAAGACTCATTTGGGTCCTTTATTTTTTCGAGATATTTCAATTTGGTCATTTTCTCAATTTTAAGCTAACACAAGTGTTTAAAATTTTTAAATAATTATTTCTACATAGTGGTGGCTAAAAACCGTCGCTACGTGCAAATTAATTATGATGATTCATATTTGTTCCCTTCTACCTTTCCCATCATCCCTTCCAACCCCTTGTTGCCCCTTGTCTCCTTCCACCCTCTCATTTCTTACGAAACGAAAATGAATCACACTAGTAACTCCATTTCGATTACCTTGTGTTTATTTTATGCTTTGTTGTTCATCCATCTTTGAAATTGATTAATTCATCTTTCACTTTCAATGTTAACCCCCACCACCGCTAACAACGACAACAACCATGTATTGAAAGACCCTAACAAAACCCTATAGGCAAGTGCCCTAAATCCAACCCATGCCACTAAGGGGCTCTGATGCCAAGGATGCCATCAACACCACGACTTCTCTGCCGCCCAAATTCAAAAACAACACTCCACACTCTGATATTTAGAAGAAGATTTGTCGAGTCGAATGATTAGACATTTTTATCCAATTCTCTGGGAAAGAAAAGTACAATTCGTAAGCCAAAAGGTTCATTCTCAATTTCTCACTTTGAAACCATTTGCATTGTTTGACTATTTTATCTACTTGTTCATGTGTTGATTTAGATGCCTTAGTTGTATAATAGAATCTAGGTTTTAGATGTTTTCGAGTGACTTTTTTTGGGGGTTTTCAAGTGATTTATAGGCTTTTAGCTGCTTTTTATTGACCAAGTACTTTTGAGCGGTTTTTTTTGTTAGTTTTGAATTAAGTTATGTTGTAGTTTTTGGATGATTTTGAGTGCTTTTAGCAGTTTCCACCTATTTTGGAATGCTTTTGAGTTATTTTTAAATGCTTTGGCAATTTTTATGGTTCGAAGTGGTTTTAACATTTTGTTGTTATTTTTAAGGGATTTTTTTGTTGTTGTTTTGGTTGACTTCAAGTTGATTTTTTGGGGTTTCAAGTGATTTTTGTAATGTTTTTAAGTGATTTTTATTGATATCAAAGATGAAACTAATAATTCGGGATGAAGCTCCAATGACTCATAGACATTGCTTTGAAGTAGTTGATAGATCATTCAGGGATGTACTTTATTTTGTATTTCACCATTTTTTATCTGTTTATGGTGGAAGAATTTTCAATGTTTCTCATCGTTGCATCCACATTGTTTGAAAGTTGGAGTAAATATACCCATGTGTGTTTTGTCAAGTTCACTAACAAACAATTTTGAAATGCATAACTTGCAACGAAAAAAATAAAAATCTCCCCTTCACAAGGAAAATCGAGGAGGGGATGGGGGATAATACAACACTCAATGTTAAGAAGTGAAGCACTAGCAGTGTGATCTCAAGTTTTCAGGTTCCTGCTCCCAATTGTAGTTGTATTAGACTGAGACTGGTTATGGAGGCCATTTTCCAACTTCTAACTAAGATCTTTATTTATACAAAAATACACAACAAATAATAAGATAAGAACACATCAAGAGTAACATACACAACCAATCATTATGAGGAACATAAAAGTAAAAAGGAATTTACAAGAAACATAATTCAAACAATATGTGCATTGTTCGAAACAAGCAAAACCATGGTCATTATACAGAGCCTTCCTTTTTCATTAGCAAAATAAGTTAAAGGAAACATGATTCGATAATGTTTATATTATAGGAATTAGAAAACTTAACAAAATAAGAACTAAAATAAGTTGAATATAATCCAAGAAATAAACCACACATCATGTTTTCCAACCAGAATATTCTCAAATATACATCAATATATCATGTAGTTGCCTACCACTATAATCCAAAAATAAGTCATGCAAGTTTGACTAAATTTTGACATCATAATTATCCATAATAATTTAACATAAATCTTCCCTCAAGTTACATAAACTGAGACCATATTTCCATAGATAAAGTATCTCATTTTCATATAAAATCAATAAGCAATCATCATTAACTCATTAAACGCATCAGTGTCAATGTAATATAAGTGGATTCAATCCATCAATCCTAGTTGTCGCATAGACACATACATATATTCCCCTTTAAGGTGCATTTAAACCAAGCAAGAGTAAATCATTAGAGCCTAATCGTGTCATGTTCTCACTAGGGAGCTATCCAAACCAGGTTCTATAACCTTCAAGATAAAGTCATGTTGTTTAGTCAATTTTATCCACCAAGTTTACAAGGGGAATGTTAAACATACTCGTATAGCAGAGTAAGCTAGTTACCAATTTAGCTAGAGAAGTTATTAGCTTATATTGAAACCCTTTGTAGTTGTTCTTCAAAGTTAGTTAACTATAATAGCTTCTTTAGAGTTAACTAGCTATTACAATCATTTTCTAACTGTGCACCAGACTCTAGATGCAATAACTTATTGAGTATTTTTATCAGATATAAATATAAAGTTTCACATAGATTTTCTCAGAGATTACTCGGTAGTTTCTCACAATTTCTCACACTTTTATCTTATTGCTCACATTGATATTCTTTTATCTTTGTAAAAAAACATGTGTATTGTTAACTAGAATTCAAAGTAAAATATGAACTCTTAAATTGCTGGATATTCCTTTATCACCTATTAGAGTAGAAGACTAGAATTACTCATTTTCTGTTTTTTAACGACTAATAATTAACTTTGTTAGTTCATTCAATCATTGTAAAATAAGTTGGTAGTTACTAATGTTAGTTGTAATAATTGTCTAATTATAGTATAAATACTAGAGATGTAACTCCTTTGTGTTATATGGTATTTTATAGTAAATTATTTTCATAAACACTTTTTGTTAAGTGTTTAAGAGAGTTTATGAAAATTATTATAATTTATTTATTCATAAATAATTTTAAACTTATTTCAACAAGCTTTTTAAAATAACTTATCAAAATATTTTACTGTTATTTGTAATTGGAAAACAATCCCGCTCT
The DNA here is from genome assembly GCF_000004515.6 of Glycine max. Lineage (NCBI taxonomy): Eukaryota > Viridiplantae > Streptophyta > Magnoliopsida > Fabales > Fabaceae > Glycine > Glycine max. The sequence continues at coordinate 14,928 of NC_016091.4, read as the reverse complement.
CATTTTCGCACTCCCTCCAACGGCAAGACCTAGTACAATATACCTGGATCTAAAAACAATCTCGTTCTCCCTCACCAGTCACCACGCAACACCCCGTCATTCCCTTCACTGCGCCAACCGTGGTTCTCAGCAGCATCGCCATCCGCTCTTCCCCCTCAGCACGTCGTGAATCCATGAATCCGAACCTTGGTTGCCATCATCGTTTTTCGTTGGAGGTTCACACGCAGGAGACGAGGCTCTCGTTGTGGGTTCCCGTGATAACTGTCACTGGTTAGCGTGAACATCCATGGTAAGTAATTTTTCCTCTTTCATTTTTCTTCAACTCACACTCACACTCTTCCACATCCATAGGTTTCTTGTACGGGCACTCTCCGTCTGCTTCTTCACTGGCGGCTCCATGCCCCTCCGCATCTTCTGCTCTCATATCCTTTCTTGTTTCCTTGAACTTATTCACTGCTTAGTCAGAAACTCATGTCTTCCGGCGAAGACAACATGGCGGCGATAGAGTGGAAGTGATAGCAACAGAGATCAGAACATACCTGAGGCCCAAGCTATGGATGAAGACAGACCTGAGACCCACGATGGAAGGCCCAAGAGAAGTACCAAGCGATCTGAGTATCTGGACAATTACGCATAACAGTTATTGGGGAAGAATTAAGGGAGTTATTTACAATTGTTTTTCCATTTCAGAATTCTGTTAGAAAAGCTGCTAGGAACTCGTTATTGCAATCATGCTTTGTAAATTTTATTACACAGAATCACCCCACGAAATGTATTTAAATAAGATTGCAATGAATTAAATGGTAAGAAGAATTCCAGCTCATCACCTTTAGTGTAGAACGGAGGTTCCCTTGCCCTCGAAATGAAGGACCATTGTCCTCTGCTTGTATCAGGAAGCCATCAGAGCTGAAGCCCAATGTTTCGCTGTCTGGTGTTAAGGTCGTGACTGATTTGGTAGTGGTCTTTGATGATGGTGATATCCCTTAAATTTTGACTATATATATATATATTTTTTTTTTCTTTTTTCTTTTACTTTTGATACTTCCTTAATATACTAATGTGAGGATGAAAATCTATAAGACTGTATAATTGTAAGAGTTCTGTGACTTCTATCCCCTTCTATTTATGTTTTGTATGGTAGTGATACACTAGGGTGAATTGTTTAATGTGGTTGTTTTAATCATCTATTATTTTTGAATTGGGAGACGATTTGTTTGATTTTGTTTGTATTTGCTTCAATTCTGGTTTGCCTTCTTTCCTTCAAGAAGAAAAAATGTCAGGTGATGAAGAAATTTGTTGGTGGCTGGTGTGATTTTAGATGCTTTAATTTTTAAATATGAGAGTGGAGCCATGTCTGATTGGCTCTGTCCGATTTCTTGGAACAAAATTCGTTGATAGTGATAGTGATGTCCTAGTAAGCATGGTTGAATTGGACAATTGAAGCTACTTTGCCGAGACTGTAAAAATAATTTGCTTTTGAATAGTCACCTAATTAATCATGTTTTACCTGAATCAGGTTATTGATAAGTCATTTGGTTTTGACACTGCTGTTGAAGAGGCACAAGGAGCCATAAACTTTGCTCATGTGGAAGCAGAAAGCACTGAGAATGGTAACGATATTGTCAAGCTTATCGGTCGTTACAGTGGTAAGTATCATTTACATTATGGTAGTTTACAATTTTAGTCAGTTGGTATAGAGTTCAGGATTTGAATAATCTGGCTAGGAAAAAGATTTACGTTTTGTTTTGTATTATTGGTACTTCATAAATTTCAGTTTTTATCACTTAAGCTACACAAGAAAATTGGTCTATGTGAGGAAAGTAAACAATATAAATCCAAAACATTTTTTTTCTCTCTTTCCTTTTTCGACTTCCAGTCTAACAACAGAAAATGGGACATTAAATATCTTTTACTATGCAAGGTTTTTACTATAAAAAGTGAGACAATTTTGATGAATAAAAACTGACGGCGATTTGGTCAACAAGGAAATAAAAGGAGACTAGGAATATTCTTTATCCAATTTATGACAGATGCTTTTATCAGAAAGACATTAAAAAAAATAGCTTTTGAGTTATACCCGTGTTTATTCGGTGTTGGGTATCATTCTCAAGAGGTGGGGGAAGGCCAATCTTCTTTGACCTTTTCCTTTTCTAATTCAACTTGAATCAGTTAAGGAATTTTCTTAAAAGTTGGATATGAGATGGGGGGAGGTTTGGTGAGGATGAAAGAAATTGGAATTTAATAAGTTGTAATTTAAATACAATGTGTAAGATATCTTAAGATATATTAAAATATATCAATTTGGGTAGGGAAAGAAAAGAAGGTCGGGAATTTAATTTTTTAAAAGAGTTTTGAAGAAAATTGTTAAATGATTTGTGTAAAAGCTATTTGAGTTAATCAAGAGAAATTGAACTTGTTATTGGACAAAAATAAATTCAGTTTTTAGAAGTAAAAGTGGTAATTTGAAGTTAATTTATATAATAAAGCTTACTTTTAATTTTTTACTCCCTTAGAATTGTAATGGGAGAATGTTAGGAGGGACAAAACAAACCAACAAAAGCACCACTAAGGGCACAAACCCTTGGTGGATTCCCTTTAACAGAATCTGTTAGAAGGTGCTGAGCTGTCAGGAGGATACTGGTTCATAGGAAATATGCTGTTGGCATGTTGCTTACCATCGTGCAGCACTGCATTGTCATCATTTTCCACTTTTCTGTTATTTTCTTTTCGCATTCTAGCACCTTTTGTTTTCGTAGCGGCACCCTTGGCTAGTGCCTCTATATAAGGGATGCTTAGTATGTAATAGAGGACAGCAGAAAAATAATACAAGTTTTCTTCCTTATCCTTCTCTCTTATGGAGGTTCCTAGTCCTCGAAGCTAGGCTGTTCTTTTCCGTGCTTCTGTGCATGACAGAGAAGGTTGCCAATGTTAGATAAACTAAATCAAAATAATTGGGAACCTCTTAGCTTTTTAACAGTCTTGACTTGCCAGTTTTAAGAAAAAATGCATTGAATTTTCCAGAATAGTGTTTTTTTGCCTTTTTTGTTGTTGTTTGGTGAGTCCAATTAAGCTAACGAGTTTTTTGTTGAGCTGAAAAAGAAATCTGATTACTAGTTTCCAGCTTTGGAAGAAGCTTGCTCAAGTGTGGAATCACAGTGATAGATCAGTGTTGTTAAATGGCGGCCATGGCGGCGCCATGGCGGATTTTCGAAAAAATGCCACCGAATAGCGGTGGCGTGGCGGGTTTGGGATGGCGGCGCCATGGCGGCCGCCATAGCCATGGCGGTCGTGGCGGTTATGGCGGGGTGGCGGAAAATGGCGTCCCTCCCGCACCCCACACGCGCACCCAGCCGCGACACCCGTAGCCGCACGCGCACGCAGCCGCGACGACCTCCGGCAGCGACGCACCGGCACAAACGGCGGCGACGAGCTCCGGTGGCGACGAGCTCTGGCAGCGACGCACCTGTCACGAACGGCGGCCTACAGCGAGAAGTTCTCGCGGAGAAGACGAAGCTGTCGCGAAGAAGAAGAAGGCGTAGGTTTTTTTATTTTTGCTGTTTGACACCCCCTGTTTTCTATCTGCAGCTTTTTTTTTCCTTTTGCTATTTGACACCCCTTTATACTTTTAACAGTCCCATTTTTTTTTTTCGTATTTGACACCACAATTTTTTTTTCTGTTCAGTCCTCTTTTAAATGGCTGAGTTTATTTGAACTCTTTAATGAGTTTATTTGGTGTTGGTACTTGATTATTGTATGAACTCATGAAATTTTTTAATTTATTTGAATGCAATCCTTTGTTTTTTTCAATTTCAATGAGTTTATATATATGTTTTTTTTTTTTGGTCCGCCATGACATCCGCCATTTTCCGCTACGCCATCCGCCATATTTTTATGGCGGATTTTTTACTTTCCGCCATGAACCGCCATCCGCCATTAACAACATTGTGATAGATCATGATCTTTTCATTTTGTAGAACATCCAACCCCTGATGTTGATATGGTTTCCAAAATAGAATGTATAAGGAGTTTTGTTTCATTTTTTTTTTTGGTATTTTATTTTTATTTCCCCCTTCTGTTTCAGTTTTATGTCATTTAAAGTTTGGGAAAATGGTGGGTATGAAGCATATGTATGCTAAAGGGTGTTGTTTGTTTGTGTTTTTTTTTGTATGGCTTCTCCTTTATTTTGAACTCCAACCTGAGAAGTATTTGAAGCAAATGAGTGATTTTTAATTTTACGATTTTTTTCATAATTATTTTAGCCAAGTGTGGATTGTTTTTAATTTTTTTTAAACTATACTAATTTACTAATTTGTTTTTATTTTGCTTTTTTATTATTTTTATGTGTCTCATCTCTTGTTAGGAGGCTAGTTTTTGGTTCTTGTGTTTGAAACTAAGTACCCAATTTTCTGAGATGAGAAAAAAGACCAAAAACTTTTTTTTTATAAGCAAAGACTAAAAAACTTTGATAGAAAATAAATGCATTTGTTGTTATGATTCTATTCTCTTAACCCGAAGTGTTGAAATCTTTATTAATTTTCCCCCCATTGTATAGCTAAGTTCCGTTAGGTGTTGGTTTTGTGACATATGTTTGGTAGTGAAATTTAAATATTTGCATGGAAGCCAAAGAATGTATTAGATCCGGGCATACAATGATAGAGGCAGAATCCCCATCATTTTACCAGGTGACAATGAGGAGTAAAGCTCTAAACTTGGTTCATGTCCTTGATAGTGCTGCTGCTGCTACTACAACTGCACCTGTTGTTGTCTCACCTATGAGACTTTGGATTCATGTCCTTCTCTAACAATACAAATTTAAGTTGTACGAGGGAAGAGGCTCTGGATTTCGGTGCCTTGAGCGTTTCTGATGGAGGGAAGCAGTTACTTGATAACATATTGTGCATTAATATGAGTGGGTTGACTGGACCTATTCAATTTGGTTTAGATAGATCTCCTCTAAATCCATCATATGACATTCTTAATGTAATTGCTACAGGTTATAGGAGAATCGGCTACTGGTCTAGTTCTCTGACCTTTCTGTAATAACCCCAGAGAAACTTCATGCAGAGCCTGCCAATCGTTCAATTTCAAGCCAACATCTAAACTGTGTCATATGGCCAGGAAATACAACAGAAAAGCCTCATGGATGGGTTTTCCCAAATAACAGGAGGTAACTGAGAATTGGAATTCCCAACAGAGTTAGCTATTAAGATATGATCTCCCAAATAAATGGCACCAATGCAATTCAACGATATTGCATAGATATATTCCTAGCTGCCTTTAAATTGCTTCCCTATGCAGTTCAATACAAGTTCATTATGTTTGGAGATGGACACAAGAACCCAAGCTACTGTGATCTTGTCAACATGATTACTTCTAATGTAAGTAATACTCACTGCATAGAACAAACATAATGTAGTAATATCTTGTTTTTATATATCAATTTTTTGTGCTTGCATCTACAGGTTTTTGATGCTGCCGTAGGTGACATTGCGATTTCTCTCTCCGAACAAAGATTGTGGATTTTACTCGACCATATATAGAGTCGGGGCTAGTTGTGGTTGCTCCAGTAAAAAAAATTGAAGTCAAATGCTTGGGCTTTCTTGCGACCATTTACTCCACATATGTGGGGTGTCACTGCTTTTTTTTCCTCTTTGTTGGAGCAGTGGTGTGGATTCTTGAACATAGAACAAACGATGAGTTTCGAGGGTTACCGAGGGAACATATAGTTACAGTTCTTTGGTAAGTACTCTTGTTGTAGCTTGTGCACATAGCTAGTTAGTCATAACTCATCTTTGTATGCTTTTGCAGTTTTAGTTTGTCAACCATGTTGTTTGCGCACAGTAAGTCATCCACCTATTTTGACAGTTCATGTCCTATTCTTGTTTGTGGCTAGAAACAAATAAGCTTCTTTATTATTCTTTCAAGAGAAAACACACTTAGTCCACTTGGTTGAGTTGTGTCCATCCATGTCCTGCATTTACATACTCACTTCCCTCACATGCATCTCACCCCCGAAAGTGACAGACATGTTGAATTGGGCCACATTTGTCGTTGATCCCCCTCTTCGTCGCTCTACCGACACCACTCTCACACTCGATGTGTTTAGCATGCAATTTCCTTAAGAATCCACCATTATCCAACTTAACCTCAAATCCTCATCAAGAATCTCTCACTCTTCCTCGCTCTATGGATACTCCATCATCGTCGTCACTACCTCATTTTGATCAAGAACATCGATTCTAAATGACGAGCACCGAAAGCACTTGGACTTTGTCTCCATATTTGTCTCTTCCTTCTCTCCCTCATTGTTGTCATCACCTACCTCTAATACCACCACCACCAACTAGATTCACTTCAAAAATCACGAACCAAATTCGCCCATAAAATATCATCTTTGTCCATATCTGAACCCAAAACGCCTAAATCCAACTTCTTCTCCTCGTTGTTTGTTTCTCCCTCACTCCCCCATGTAGCATTGTGCCTCTTTTGCCAGGCGTGTCACCATTTCAGTTCTTTAAGGGATTTTATTTTAGATCTCATTATGTTTTTAATCCATGTCAAATTTGGTTGTTTTATTGATTTTTTTTTAAAAACTTTGATTCATTTTGTTGTTGTTGAGCTTGATATATGCTTTAATTTGTTTTGATTCTTGCATTTTAAAATATTTTTTCTATAATATATGATGATTTTTAACCTTTGAAAATTACATTTTAAAATCTTAATTAAAAAAAAGTCACAGGTTCGTAATCTAAACATAATTTCTGATGAAAAATTAGTAAATAATAATTTTATAAGAGTGAAAAACAAAAAAAAATTATAAAAAATAAATCCAAACTTTAGTAATTTTAGAAGGATGAAAAAATATTTTAACATTTTATTTATAAAATAAAATTATCAAAAATGAATAAAGTCAATATTTCAATGAATTTAATATATATTTATATTTATAATTGACTATAAAAAATCTTTAAATATGTAAAGTAAGAAAAATATTTTTTAAAAAAAGTATTTTTTGAATTATCTAAAAATTTGTAAAAATATTCATAATGGTTGGTAACTATTTCAAATAATATAAATGTTAATTACACTTAATTGATAAGACACTCTTTTTAACATTCTCTATAACACACTCTTTTTAACATTCTCTGTATAATTATTAAAATTTATTGAAAATTAATAATTTTGATAAGACCTATCTTTACTAATATTCTTAGTATATATCAATGAATGGAATTTTGATAAAACTAACTTGGAAACATCATTGACAAGTAAATTTACATGATTATTTTATTTTGTTTTAATTCAGTGGTCTATTGAAAGTTTCCAAAATTTAAAATTTAAAAAAATATAAATTACTAATAAAATAACAAAACTCAAGCTTTAAAGTAAAAGTGAATGTTTTGTAAACCAGTAACTTAGGTGCCTAATCGTATTCAGAAACCTGATTTCCTAGCTCAATTTAGGGTTTAGGGTTTGGGGTTTGGGGTTTAGGAATCCGTTCCAACTTCAGAAGAGTTTGTTCGGTATGTATCATTATGGAATAGCCAGCCCGAAAAACGCTATAGTGGGATGACCCATGTTTTAATGTTATTTATAATAAATAATTTGCTATTAGTTTTATATATTAATTAAATATTAGGATTTGGAAAACTTTAACAGATTTTACAATGTTTTAGGATATATTTTATGATAAAAAGATTTAAATATTTATTAAAATAGGAAAGATATCACACCATTTGAATAATTTTTATTTGATACTTAACAATAATTAGAAAATATCTCTATTTAAATTCGATTAGAAAATAAAACTTGATTATAATGCATCTAAATTTGAATTTTGAGTAAAAGCGGTAAGAAAGTTATATGAATAAGGGTCTAATAGTTAAAATTGATAGTCCAAAAAGTAATTTTAAAACTGACGGTCCAAGTCCAAATAAAATTTGTGTTGGAAATAAAACACTAGAGTGAAAATAGCCAAAAAAACAAAGATGGTGTCGTTTAGAGTTAGAATTGTGAATTGGGTATCTCTCTTTTCTGACCCACTAACAGTGAGCGCAGCCATGAGAGCAAACAGTCAACAGAAGCTGCAGAACTGCATTACGGCATGATTTGTCCACTTTGGCCATCATTTTGGCTGTGAAAAACATCGTTCCAGCCACAACGGCCAGGTGGGATATGATGATGCTTGGAGGAGAAGTAGGGTGTCATGTGTGATGCTCGGGCACAATAGCACCAATATTGCGCACAATTAACTACCATGCTAAGTAATAAATTAAAAAATCTTGCTTCTATGTTTTTTATGATATATTACAGTCCTAATAATTGTGGTCCTTATGAAATTATGATAACGAATAAGACTTAATATATATTTGTTTTTTGATAGAGCATTCCCTTAGCTTATGCTTATGTCCATAAGGCCCATAATATTGATACTTGTTTGATCTTGGCACCCTCACCTTTATTTTTTTGATAAAAATGTCTTTAACGGAAACTGTTATATAAAATTAAACAACGAAATTTACGGAAACTAATTTTACAAAAAGCTAACGAAGTAGAGGGTGAGAAGAAGAAGAAAATGTATGTTAGACATGGGCCTGTCCATATGGGTTATATTTTCAGCCCACATCCCACAGCAGCCCAACTCAGCTGACTCAATTATCAAACAACCCAACCCGGTTTACCAATTACAACCCCGAGTGCTAGCATCCCAAGTTTTAGAATCAATCAAACAAACCTCAGTACCAAGAACCCTATGCCTTGACAAACCCTAACGTCGATTTAAATCGTTTGTTCGCACTTCAATCTCCAAGTCATAAATACACTCTTCTCTCCCCATTCACTCGCATTGGCTTTTGGTAGTTGAAGTCTTTCATTGTTGTCAAATTCAGATCAGGTTTTCCTTTTTCCCTCTCTTTTTATCTTATCGATTTTGGTTCATGCCATGCCTCTGTAACTTTCTTTCTTTGTTTCTTTCTTTGTTTGTTTGTTTCTTGCTTTCTTCGTGTAATCCCTGCAGCAAGAATTTGTTTTTTGTACTTTATAAACCACCCATTAAAACTTGCAAGTCATCTGTACAAGTAATTAAAGCGGGTCAATTGATATATCCTGGGAGTAACTTTTTACATTATCACTTGTATTATTAAATTTTCTCTGGTGCATCTACTGTGAACACCTTAAAAAATGACAATGTATTTGAGATTGTACTAAGCACTACATTTTAGCCAAATACGCCATACATGTTTAGCAAACTTCTTCCTCATACATGCTGGTTTTTTCTTTCTCTTTTAAACTTGAGTCTGTCTATTATTGTATAAGCACTTAGATATCATATCATCTATTTTTATAATTGAAAAAATCAGTTTAAACTATTTTCACATTAGATATAAGTTGTTTTCATCATTTATCCTAGAATGCTTGTTGAAATAAGTTGAAAACAACTTATGGACATATCATAAGCTTATTGAGAAGTTTTCTTTAATCTCACGAAGCTTTTAGTATCTTAAAGGCCGTGGCATCTTTTAAAGAAGAGTATAGACTTAATTTGGGTTGGTAAAATAATAACTAAAGTTTAGGTTGGCGAAGAAGTTAGAACATTGTGATAAAGACAGACTAATACATTTTAGCTTTATACATATATTACAGGGTGGACTTGGGTACATCTGATTATTTTGCAATTGATGTGCTCCTCAACTGCCTAACTGTCCTGAGCTCGGAGTAAGTTTGAATACCAAACTTCATGTTACAAAGTAGAGATGCTTGTCTTGTTAGTTATTTTGGAAAAGCAATTGTGATTGAACTCTATCTGAAATGGCGGCAGATATCTTGGAATCCAACAAATTGTTTTTGGTTCTTCCGCTATGATTTATGATTTGATGTATTTTGTAAAAAATGATATTTTTATAAAAGTATATATTTTTTTAACACTAAATAAAATTTCTGATTGGTAGCCGAATGTGACAGTATAATATTTTTACTGCTAATATAGCAGTGTTGAATCTAATAAAAATAAATTGTCCATTGGATATGTTAGTATTTGAAAAATAGACAAGAAGAGCAAGAGAGTAAAGCAGCAGAAGGGGTGAAGATAGGGATGGCAGGCATGTTTGGATGTAGTTGCCGTTGGCAGTGGGCGGAGGCGAAATCCATGTGAATGGGCTGTTGGTTCTATACCCATCCATGCAGTGAGGCATTTTAGGATTAGCAGCCTCTGTTGTTTATTACACAAACTCATCACACATTGTGAGCCATAGGAATTTCAAGCCTACTCTTCTCATAAACACAAGGAAATTGCATAGCCCACCCCCTGCTACAGCATATTGCCACTACTTCACCCTTGTTTTTGCATCATGAAGCCGCATATGTCTGTTTCTCACTCTCTGCACTTTGCTCTCTCAATTTTCCAGCAGCCAAACACTTGTTCATGCTTTGTTGGTCTCTGTACCCTCTGCATTTTCCTGTCCCTCAGCCTCTCTTTCATCCTTTTCCAACCAAGCCCAACATTGTTTCTCCAGTTTTGATTTGAGTACTTTAGTTTTGAGCATGTTATATAGAAACTATTTGCTTTGGTGTAGTAGCTGCTTTGCTGTACCATTATAGCATATAGGGGTCAGGTACTGCACTATAATGTGGGGTTACTTAACTACTTTGACTACATGACCAAGGTATTTAGCTTTTACATCCAAAACAACACTAGTTTTGACAACAGGAAATAAAAATCTGTGTGCTATTTTTAGAGGTTATTGGGATTTGGGATTTTAGTACCTTTGTGAATGCTGCTGGTAGTGGTTGATAGGTTGCAACTAGCAAGCTTGAGTCATCCTTAAGTTCAACTTTGCGAGGCTGATAATAGTTGTATTGATTTAGTGGTTCCAGTTTTCAAAATTAAGTTGAAGGTTTATAATTTGTAGTTTCTAAAGTAAGCATTAGAAATTAGAAAAAAACTATCTTTATCTGTTTTAATCCCAGTTGTTGTAGTTGAATAAATTGGTTAAACTGTTGTATTCCATGATATGTCTTTGCAGTTCCCATTTTTGCATTTAGGTGATAAAGAATTTATTCATTTGAGTTGCACAGCTTTACCAGTACCAACAGTCCAACACCATCAGGCCCTACTAACCTGGAAGGTGTGCATTTGTTCTTTTTATTATTGTTGTTGGAGACAAGTGATTTGGTTATCTCCATTTTTTGGTTAGTTAGGAAATGTGGGAATCTGTGAATTAGGGATTGAGAAACGTTTTATGATAGTTTTGGTTTGCCTGTTATGTTTCCTAAAGACAAATGATACTATTTAACCAATCAGATAGGAGCCTTGCTAAAGTATATTTCATTTACAATATCTCTATATGCCCCATGTAGTTCCTTTTGGACTATGGTGGTGTAAATTCTATTCTGATTGGATCGTCCAATTAGGTGAAGGGTTTTATTTACGCTTTACAGCATAATTTGTGTCTGTACAATGCAAAGTTGTAAACTAATTTTTTTTTATTTTTTTTGGTTTTGCTTAGTTCTTTACCATGGTTACTGATGGAACCAAAAAGCCTCAAGTTTCAGTACCTACACCACCACCACCTTGGAAAATCAATTTGCAGAAATATGCTGAATCCCATGCTCTCGAACTCCATAGTCTTCAATCTATCATAGAAAATAGAGTAAACAGTGATTATAGGTCTCAAAAGAACAAGAGAAGAAGGAAAACTGTGTTTGATAACCAAATTGCAAGAAAAGGGTGCAGAAGAAAGAGGCAGAAACTGGGAATAATTGATAAAGCCCTTGCCAAATCAGGTTTGGAGGAGAATCACCAAAAGAAGCTTCCTCGGTGTGTTCATCGGAGATATGAACTAAAGAAAAACCCAGAGAATGGTTTTTGCACTTCTGGGGATGTAACCAAGAGGCTGAGAACTCATGTTTGGCATGCAAAGTGGTTTGCTATGACCAAGCTTTGGGGTTACCACCTTCCTTTGTGTCTTCAAGGAAGGTAGGTCTTTTTGGGTAAAATTAAAAGCTTATGAAAGAGTCTATGGGGGAAGTTGAAGCAACAAGCTTGTGAATGTTTTAACATTCCCTTGGAAACACTAACAAGGATTGTGCATGTGCTTACGCAGGGGTAAAGGTTCGAGGGCGCTCTTGAAAAAGGCTCAAACAAGAGGTGCTTGTACATGATGCAAGCTATTATACTGCCCTCCAATTGGAGGGTCCAGAGGTAGTTTATTTTAGTTTTAATTTTAGCTTTTTTGTTGGAATTTTCTTCTTTTTCATTGTTATACATCTGAGTCTAAAAGACACACTAAACTGATGTTCTGATTCAAACATATTGAAATGCATGTATCAAATAATTATTGTGGGCTCTCAGTCCGAAAAAGTAATGGTTTAATTTTATTTGTTTTATTTAAGGCTCTCCTGTATACATGATTCATTAATGTCTGTATTAAGAATGATGCTGGAACCATATCCGACAACAACACCACATCCTGGAAATCATGATGACTCTGTTCTTTACAGTGTAACCTATGGAAGAGCAATGGTAGATGTCCTGTTGCTGACTCCAGTAACTGCTTGGTTGGTTTGGTTAAACTAAACTAATTTTTCTTTCTTGACAGCTGCATCAATGTGGAGCACCAGTTTCTCAGCCAATTGCTCCTGTAACCTACATGTAGCAACCAAGTTCCCAACAAAATATGAGTACAGAGCTAGATGGAAGAAATCGTTGTACTTAGTTTGGACAACATGACATTGGTAATGATTCAAACAAACATGGTGTGGAGTTAAGTGAAAAATCAGGCAAAATGAAGCACAGTTCTTCATTTAGACGCCTATGGGTGTGGATAAATTCTTCCGACTTTGAAGAAGGATACGAGAATCTACAAATTTCCTGCCAGAAAGAGGTTCACTTTCTTCTTTAGATTCTTCTATGGACCTTCATATTGTATTTGTTTTTTCGTAGTTTGGGTTATAAACCCAAAATCAGAGTCTGAAAGTTTAGATAGAAAGGACTGAGAAATCATATTTGTGTCAATAATAGAAGTACAAACAAGTGGATTCTCCTTCCGAATGAAGCTAATGTTCTTTTCCTAGATGCTAAGTGACAATGCAGAACGATTGATCTTATACTTCCTTTCTACTATTTAAGCTAGACACCAGACTAATTCAGTAACTAACTGCTGTTAAACCAACCCTAACTGATTATACATATACTCTAACTACTTTGGCTTATTTTTGTTTATTTTTCTGTGATGGCCTTCATGAGTCTATCAATATGTATACTTGCTAAACATAAAAACAGGGAGAAATTTGTGAAACCAATTCTCCCATAGGTTAATGTTACAAGTAATCTCACTTTACTGTTGCATTGTCTATTTGAAAGGCTTTCATGTCAGTGCCATATTTCATTATAACAATGAGCATGATTGGATGGTGGGATCTAATATGGATTTATATCTGAGCTGACTGTGTAAAGATTCAGATGATCATAGGTCCATCTGTCTCACTAGCTTGTTATTATTTCTTTAAAGATGTAACTTAGTATGAAATGTTTTTTGTCTGAAATCACAATTAATATTAATCCTGCTAGAAAACTGCTTAAATGTTAAGGTTGAGAAAATTTTATTTTTCAGATAAATATTCTTGTCAGATGAATCGTCACTAATTTGGTTGGTGTTGCTTGGCCAAGGTTTTAATTTCCCTGCTGAAGTTGAAGAATAGAACTGTAAACTATATATAAACTCTCTCAATATATGCTTTGTTTTATTCAGATGGACAAGAGGGTCATCTCAATTAATTGCTTTTCCCTTGAGGGTCAACTTGCAAAATTAGAATTAATTGGATTAGGGACATTTCAACTTCTTCAAAAAGTATTGCATGCTGTTGGAAGGTTTGTTATTTAAATTAGACAAAACATTTCCGCTTTTTTTTAAACATTAATGATCTGAAATGGCATATTTTTCTTCATGGCATTACAATATTTCAGAGAACTATTGGCAATTGAAGAAACATGTGCCTATCGAAGAAGAGTCTGTTTCTCAGATCAGAAATTCATCCATACTGAGAAATGAGGATTATTTTTCTTCATGTGCTATGCTATCTCTTAATGTCAAGGATCCTCGAGAATTGCCATGGAAGAAGACTGTTGTTCCAGTGGAGTCCATTTCAACTAAGACTCCGACTGATGCACAAGAAAAGAAATACAAAGAGCTTGCTGAATTGGGAGGAATATTGGAAGAGAATAGAGATTTATCTTCATTATCAAGGTCTAAACTTGTAGACAGCCAGTTTGATATTGATGGATCTATGGTATGCTACCACCAGAGGGTTGAGGCCTCCAGTGGAAGACAGTTATCTTTCTAAGGAGAAATTCCATGAACGTATGGTCAATTTCTGCCTTGAAGATATACATTCTGGAGAGGCCAACTCTTCAACTAAGGTGCAGTGCTCGAGATCTTGCCCTATTCTTCTTTTATAAAATGATATGAAGGAGTTGATTATAGGGTAACTTCTTTAATCTATTTTTCCTTTTAATTTGTTTGAAATTACTGATGTTGATGAACTCTATCTATTAGTATTGCTTAGCTTGTATTCTTGAAAACAAATGATAGGTATTTGTGATGACCTGCTTAAGATATACAAGAACAATAATAATCATAATTTATGTTTTAATTCCCTGCTTACATTGAACATGATTCCTTGCAATGCATGAAGCCATGAAGTATTTATGTCAAAACCTTCCTTATCATGTGCTATCTGATAAATGCTTCTGTGATTGTCTTCTAGATGGTCTGTTATACTTCCCTTAAGTTGGGTCAAAGCCTCCTTGATTCCTCTCATCTCTAATGGGGGTTGGGGGTGGGGGGTTTAGGATTGGGGGATGCGGGGTTTTTTGGGGTTTAGGATTGGGGGTTGCGGGGTTTTTTGGGGTTTAGGACTGGGGGGTTAGGG
>NW_024464663.1:3894-5313 GCF_000004515.6 Glycine max | reverse complement strand
GAATCAAATGACAGTGTGACCTCGGGACAACAAAAGGTTGGTGATGAAGTCCATACTGATATCAGACCAAACTCGTGAAGGAATAGGTAAGGGTTATCATAACCCTTGAGGTTTTGTCAGATTATATTTGAACTGTTGGCATAAGGTACAACTTTTAACCATTTTCTTTACATATATGGATAACCCTGGGCAAGTAAAAGATGATGCAATGCGAGCTAAGGTTGGTTTAGGTTTGGAGTGGCCACTAGTATGGGAAGAATGCTATTCTTGGAGCAATTTGGAGTGCCAACCATTTTTATCAGTTATGAAAATTCTGTTTTGGAACATAATTAAATCATTGATGAATTTGAAATGATGTATATTATCTGCATTTGTTGTCAACTTGGTGACTTTTGCTTGTCCTTTTGTACCAGCGTGAAAGTATTGCCTTAATTTTGTGATGATGACAAGAATTGAAAAAGAAACCATAAAGAGTAAGTGCAGCTCTGGAGTCTCCAATGGTTCATAATGACATTGGGAGAGTGCATATGCTACATGGTTCTCATTCCCTGGTCGATAAAAGATTTCATAGTTGAAACCGTAAAGCTTAGTGGCCCATCGGAGTTGCTCCAATGTATGAAACACCTGTGAAAGTAAGTGTTTGAGACTCTTTTGATAAGTACTGATTCTGAATTTATTACCAATTAAGTAGTGTCTCCATTTCTTTACGAAGTCCGTGATTGCCAACATCTCCTGAGCATAAGTTGACGTAGTTTTCATTTTAAGCAGAGCTTTTTGCTGAAGTAGGCAATGGGATGACCCTGTTGTGACAAAACTACCCCAACAACAAAAGAAGAAGCCTCTGTCTCTAAGTCGAAAGGCAATGTAAAATTGGGCAATGTAAAACCGATGTAGTAGTCATAGTTTGCTTTAATGCTATGAATGCTTGTTGGGCCTTTGAAGTCCATTAAAAGAAGTTCCTTATAATAAGTTAGTGAGAGGCACGACAAGGTGAGGATGGTGTTGGACGAACCACTTGTAGAATCCGGTTAAGCCTAAAAAACCATGCAATTCAGTGATGTTTGTTGGTGTGGCCCGCACAATGATGACCTCAATCTTTTCTGGGTTAGGCTGGACACCATGCTGGTAAATAACGTGGCTCAAATAAGCAATGTTGTTAACTACAAACACACATTTAACCTACTTTGCATAAAATTTATGCTCTTGCAATAACTTAAAAATTTCAGTTAAGTGATTAGTTAAAGTCTTGCTATAAATTAAAATGTCATCATAGAAAACTAAAACAAATTGCCTTAAGAATGACCTAAGTAAATCGTTCATTGTTGCTTGAAAAGTGGCAGGTGCCTTTATGAGACCAAAGGGCATCACCAACAATTCGTAGTGACCTTCAAAGGTGCGAAAAAACCGTTTTATGAGTAT
>NW_024464663.1:1339-3385 GCF_000004515.6 Glycine max | reverse complement strand
TGTCACGACTTACCATGGAACAAAATTGCCTGAAATGAGGCATATGTTGGTAATAAGGCTCTTTTGCCTGTGATAGGTCTAATTGGTTATCCAAAGCCAGTGTCATACATGGAACAGAAAAATCAAAAGTGACGGGTCGTAAAGATCATAACCAAGCGATTCCCAAAAATGAGTTCAGCCCCCAGAATGAGAAATAAATAAACAAGAACTTTAAAAGCATGAGATTGAATAATCAAAGGCACATTTGAACATAACCAAGAACAAAAAATATGGTCCCTATTCCCTACCATAATTGGAAAAGAAGGAGTAGGCGTGGTAACGAGGTTTAGATTTTTAGCCAAGCTGGGAAGTAAAATGTTACGAGAAGAAGCTGAAATTGGTCTCGGGTTCATGGGTTGTCGGGGAGGAAATCACGGCTTAGTGTCGCGAATCTTGTTAGTCGATGAATACGACTAACTTTTATGTGTAAAACCTGTGTAACTTGTATCAAACTCCTCCAATTTATGGTTATTTTGTAGTGTTGTAATTACTTTTTGTTAAAGATAGGTAATAAATATTTGGTACTTCCATTTTGTGTGTTTAATAATCATTTTTCTCTCAATTTCAGGTTAATTAGACAAGTTTTGAAGTGCTAATTTTCACCCTCTCGCTAAGCCAATCTGCTGGCTTAGCAAGCCATCCGCTGAGCGCAACATTCCTCGGCTAAGCACGAGGAAGAATCTGGAAGAAGGATGAGTTGTGCTTGTTCGCTAAGCGAAGGGCCATCCCGCTAAGCACACCGCTTCAGTTCATCCGCTGAGTGAGAAAAGCCGCGCTAAGCCAAAATTCACTAATGTGCGCAAAGCGATTAAGAAGTGCACTAAGCGCACGAGCACAAACAAAGCCACCTATTTAAGCCTAAAATCAGATTTTTGAGGGGAGTTTGGCCTTTTATTGAAGCTTCTGCATAATTGGAGAGTTTTAGAGAGAGAAAGGTCCAAGTTCCGGAGAGTTTGAGAGAATTTGTTGTGTGAAGATCTGTAGAGACCAAAGTTGGAAGAGGAAGCCGTCCTAAGAGCTTGAGATGAGTTTGTGAGTGATTGTGAGGTCCTAGAGGTGGAAGAGACATCCCCACTACTTGTATTTCTGCAATCTTTCATCTTTCTCTTCTCTTCGTTGTAAGGAAGCTTCCCAGTTATGGAAAGCTAAATCTTCTGTTGGATCTTCCTTGTAGGTACTTGATGTAAATATCTTTTTATCTATTTAATGATGTTTTGTGTGTTCACTGTGCTATCAAAACTTCATTCTACCATGATTTTGCCTTGATCACATAGATGCATGTGTTTTTAGGATCATTCAATAGTGGAAACTGGTCTGATTCTTAGAACTTGATAGAACAGGGCTAGTTTGTCATATTTTCACGAGGAATCAGGGTATGGTAACCTAGTTGTTGTATGTTTGTCTTAATGCGGTCCTGGCCGAGTTTAGTCCAACAAGAGGAATCCGCGGATGATGCTTGATCAACATTAGGCTAGACTATCATGAGGAATCGGAGTTTAGCATTTCAGGAGGCACCATAGAACGCATGAGCATTGTTAAGTAGAGAATATCCTTCTAACATCAGGCACCTATTAGGAAGACCAACGTGTCATCTACTTGTTTTTATGCATCATTTCTCACGTGATTTTTCCTTTTAATAGTTAGTTTACACACCTGTTCATAGTAAACACATCTCTTTTCACATTAGACACCTATTCATTGAAATTGCTTTACCAAGTAACACAAGTTCCTCGAGAGTTCGATACTCGATTCTTACCATTTTATACTACTTGCGCGATCTGGTGCACTTGCTGGAAGCGGACAAATTGTGGATTCAATTAAATGGGCCAAAATGATCGCTTGATGAACTAAGTATGGTCGATGGATAGCAATCTCGTGGCGAATATCCACAAATAAGCCAAAAATGAAACAATTTAGCAGAGTGTCACCATTAAGCCCCAACTCCCTATTAAAGAGTTGTTCAAAGCGGTGTAGATATTCCACAATTGTCCCCATTTGTTGTAGCTT
>NW_024464663.1:0-224 GCF_000004515.6 Glycine max | reverse complement strand
AATGTTTGCCAAGACTGGAATGCATTTTACACAAATTTGAGGTATCATTTGAAGTCGACTCTCAAGCTTAATTATTGTAGAAGTCCTTATCAAATTGTTGCCACCATTGTTAAAATTATTCTCCTTATCCTATCTATGATTTAATCAGTTTGTTTAGTCTTGCAAGTAATACAACAACAGAATTAAGCTCTTGCCCCTCCCCTTAATGACCTAGTAAATTCAAT
>NW_024464662.1:0-10953 GCF_000004515.6 Glycine max | reverse complement strand
CGTGCAAAGCCTCTATTTCACAAGCATCCTAATTGCAACAAAAGCAGCAAGATAAAGTTGTATGACAAAATAAGCTTTTTCCCCCAATTTTTGTTAATTTTTATTTTTAGTTCATAAACAAAATTTTGAATAATCTTATAGTGTTTTTCTATTCATGTTTTTAGTCCATACTACTAACTATTACTATTAAGTGATGACATGATTGACAACATGACAACCTAATGACCTATATGACGTGACAATCATGTGTCAAATTTTGTGTAAATTATATTTTTAGTCTTTCATTTTATCAAATTCACTTTTAGTCCCTTTACAATTTTTTTTACTAGTTTTAGTCATTTAACAATTTTTTGATCTGCCTCATTTTCTCAACAATTTTTTTATTGATCTAAGTCCCTCAACTTTTGTCTATCATTGTTTTTAATTATTTTAATCAAATATCATCGTTTAGGGATGATGCATAAACACACGCACCACTAATATGATGTAACAATCACATAATAAAATATTGTTGGTTCAAGACATTTTTTGGGAGTTCTAAGTTTTTGATGGTGTAAACTACGAGAAAAATGTTTAAAGTTTTGAAAAAAAAAACAAAGAAGATGTAGTAAGAAAAATCAACAAATCATAAATAAGAAATTCCACAAATCAACATCCCATAAAATCATTATCTAAATCACAATCCATAACTCAATGAGAATGAAATTCTCATCCTTAAAAAAAGAAAGAAAAAATTCTCATATTTTTAGAACTATATATTGACGATGCCATAATTTATAAGAAAATTATACGGACTATCTTGTCAAACTCCTTAATAATGTAATAAGTCAATGAGTTATCAATACTTCTGTTATATTATCAATCAACATTATTTGATAGTAAAGACTAAAACCAAAAATATTAAATTTTTAGAAGGACTAAAAAAATAAAAAAATAAAAATACAAAACCAAAAAAAATAAGATATATTATAACCACCAAATTATTATTTAAGTATTCTATTTTTTTCTTTTTTCCAACATATCCTTTTCTTCCTTAACTCGTTTCTTTTCCCCCTTTGTCTCCTTCTTCCTTGTCACCTTTCTTTGCAAAGTCGTCCCTGATGCCAATATGGCTTTGCCTGAATCCCTGTGCTCCTCATTACGTGCATCCCTATGTTCATGCATATCCTTGTACTCTTAGTGTTACGTGTTGGTAAGACTATGATGACGACTGGTGTGACGTTGCCGAGTGAATCTTACTCCCTTTGTTGCAGCTATCATGGGGGACCATGGCGATTGCCACTATATCCCTTTGGATTCCCTCTAAGTTCTTCTCTTCGATGTTGATTTCTTTGTCTTCATGATGGTTGTTATCAACGAATGATGATAATGTTTTCTTAGAGGCATGAAAAGGATGTTGTTGACGAGTTTCATCTTTGTTTGATGTTGGCAAGGGTGTTGGTGTCTGTGGGTATGTGATGACGTTAAGATTTACCTATAACATTCTGACACATCAAAAGATGATTCCGGTGATGGTTACTGGCGGGGCAACAACCACAAGGGGAAGATGAGGAAGAGTAGACGTAACACTTATGGTAATTTTTGATAGTGCACAACGGCTAATGTAGAGAGTAAACAGAGGAGTAAATTGAAAAAGAGTAGGAAAAAAACAAAAAAAAAAAAAGAAAGAAGAAAAAAATTGTCCATTAAATTAAAAATCTATATTTTTAATGACTTGAAATAAGTTTCAAATAATGAGAGATATGAAGTGAGGTCCCACTTTAACCATCTTGAAGAAATTACTCCCTATATGTTTGTATATATAAGACTTAATAATTGTCTAGGATGTTTGTTACATGTGAAAAGTTGATCAAAGTTTTAAAAATAATGTGAGACCCACATGTTTTTCCTTTTTATCTCAAAAAGAGAATAAAAGACTGGAAAAGAAACAATAAAAAGGATGCAATACACAAAATTGTTGGTTGCTAAAATTGTCCCTCAAGCCCCTCATTAACCTCGCTGGAACATTCAAATTAGGGTATCATGTCACATATAATAAGTTATTCAAATGTCGTATTTATGCTTAGTTTGCAATCAAGTTTGTTTTCTAGTGGTCTTTACTCAAGGTATAATCAGTTATATATGTAATTTGTATAACTGATTATGTGACTTTAATTAGTAAAAAAAATATACATTTTTATCTCATATATATAATTACATAAACGTATTTTTTTGGGTAAAATGAGTGTTTACTTAATCTCTTTTTGAGTTATTTTTCTTTTATTATTGACCTAAACAATTTAATTTAAATATTTAATTTCTTTTACACTTTTTTTCATCTCAATCAAATAACTTTATTTTTCACTCTTTTTTCATTTTTTTTAAGAGAGTCTCTTCTCATTTCAACTTTCTTTCATCTATTTCTATTCCTTTTTATCCTACATACCCTTGACTGCATTTGGTATGATGAAGAAAAATAATATACCAAAAAAATTATATATTTTATTCCATGGGATCTAAATTATTTTATTTTTCTCCTCTGCGTTTCCTTTTTCTAAACCAAACGCCCCTACACAATTCCATCCTATGAGACAAATATGTGTTTAAAAGAAAAAGTTTATAGATTTGCGTCAATTGTAGCTTTTGATGCGGAAGTTAATTAGCTAGCTTTAACACAGCACCCACGTTTAGGAGAAAATGCAAGAAAATCCAAAGGGGCAATAATATAATAAAGCTGGTTGGAAGTGTATTCCAAATAATCAAATCAAATCAAATTCCCCCATTGCTCCAATAAGTTGGCCTCCCGCAAATTATGCTCAAACACAATGCTCCAATCTTCTAGAAATAAGGTTTTAAATAGCTTAGGATTAAGATTAATTGTTGAAGGACAATTTCAACGCCATGTACTCCACACAAGACATCTGAATGAGTAATTAATGATATATGAATTATAGTTTATTTTAATCATTTTAGTAATATTACCACGCCAAATATGCATCAATACCCAAAGATGTCGATAAAAGATGTTAATATAATCGTTCAGTGAAAATTTCTTTATTATCTTAAAAATATTTTTTTTGAATGATAAATATAATTTTCACAATTAGTTGAGTGTAGTTTGTTTTTCAGAGATGGTAGAGGCCCAGAGAAACTGCACCTGTCAATGGATATGAATTCAACTTTGAACAAGATCTAAACAGAACTTCTGATTTAATTGACGTGAAAGTGATGCTTTCTCAATAGCTGAGTTTTTAATTGGAAAGCTTTTCACTGGGCACCGGACTATAAGAGAGGCCAACTGCATAGGATAATCTCAGATCTTTCAGTAAGGCATGCTTCCCATCTATATATTGGCAGATAGCAGAAAATGTTGCATATCCTTTAATTTCTAGCCATTTCAAATTCTTTGGCAAAACATATCTGAGGTTTTGTTTTTTCCTTTATTATTGTGTTGTAGGAAATTGTAGTATAGTGCTCTCTTCGAAGGTTATCCATTGATGCAAGGAATGATATATGTTGAGGTTGGATTTCCAATACTGCTTGAATCCCTGAATTTTTTTCAAGTTGGGTCAGTATTTGAAATGCCCAAAGTTGCCTATACACTACTGATATGCACTTGACACCAGTTCTCTGAATGGGATAGAACTAGAAGAAAGGAATCATACATGCAAAGCTTTTGATGCAAAAGATAAGAGTGGAGGTTTGGGTCTCATCAGTGTGGAAGGGTTCCATAATCTCGAAGAAAACATCAAACTTTCATAAGAAAAGCTTGAGCACCTTTTTGGTACAGGCTTCGTATGGCAAGTCATTTTGAATCCAAACAAAAACTCGGGAAGTTTGAGGGATGAATGATGGGTAAGGTTTTTGATCATTGGCATTTTAATGGAACTACAAAATCAAAGATATATATGGAAGTCAAATAAATTTCAGAGGTGAAACTCCACTACAATAGCCCAAGTTTAGTTTATTCATGACCATGATTCTTTTTTCATACTATTCAAATGTCATAATCTTAAAATTATATTTTTTTCGTGGATTGTCAGAATGAACAACTTCTAAACAGCTGGACATTCCAACATTGTACAATTTTTTGGTTTCAAAAGAGTAAGCATTAAGAAATGTTCTGATTTATGATTTGGCAAACATCCATAGCTTACCACTTTTTCTTAAAACAGTTTAAAATTAACTACATTATTTTGTTTGTTTGCTGGATGCTGACTGAATCTCATACATATAGAATGTGTCCATCTTGCTTTGATTGAGAAACATAATAATATAGGACTTCACCTCACTTATATGATACTTAACTTTTTCACTTCTACCTGATGTGAGACTTCACCAAAATGTAGTTTACAAGATTTTATATCAAAAGCTTCTGTTACCATTTTTTTGTGTTGGATTATTTGCGTCACCAAAATGTAGTTCAGTGTTTCAATCACATGCTAGAGGTGCTTCACAATATATATGTGCTTTGAAGCAAAATAGCATCAGTAGATGCATTGCTATACAAATAGTATTTTGTGTATAAAGCTGATCTTGCAGGGCTAAGGGTGGAGGAAGTCGTGGCAAGTTCTGAAGGTAGAAGAGTGCTTTGGATAAGGGAAGAGAATAGGATTGATACATGCCTTAAGCCATTGTTAGTTTTGTAGCAGAAAAATATAATAAGCAAGGAAGAAGAGAAACAATACAAGGTGGAGGAAATATAATAATTTTTGCTTAATCAAATTATTCTGAGCAGTAATATAATATACAAGAAAACAAAAATTAATCACTTATTAATTTCAGGAAAACTGAAAATTTTAAGTGACTTGCTCCTAAAGTTTAGTAATAACTTTAATCCATAATAGAAACAAATAAAAATAAAATATGCAGTTACAAAAATAATTTAAAGAAATTTAACACTCCTCCTTGCTTTAAGAAATACAAACTCCAATTCTTTGCCTAAAGAGTTCAAATTTGTTGATAGGCAATGACCTTGTAAACATGTTAGTCAATTGATCTTCAGACTTGTAGTAAATTAAGTTCACTTCTCCAGTTTGCTGCATCTCTATCAAAAAATAGAGCTTGATGTTGAAATGTTTAGTCTTCCCATGACACACTGGATTGTTTGTAATAGCAATGGCTGCCAGGTTGCCAACAAAAATTTCAGTTTTATTTGTGTGTATCATAGACATCTCCTCCTCCATTCCAATTTTCCATTTTGGATCTTTTAGTGCTTCCTCACAACTAAAAGGTTCATAAATTGCTATATTACATCTTTGATAGATGTCGGACAGTGGCCTTTTTCCTCTGATTGGAAGGTCATCTCTTAATTCATTATGCATAAGCTCTGTTGTTTGCTCTCTGGGATGATTGTTTCCACTGTTGAGGAAAAACCCACCTGTTTGTGAGTTGTTCCAATCCCATTTCTTACCTTCATTGAAGTGCACGTCTCTTGTGACTGTCATCTTTTTAGTTTGAGGATGATAGACTTTGTAGGCTTTTGAAATTGAACTGTAGCCCAAAAAGATGCCCAAAATTGCTTTCTTGTCAAGTTTGTCACGCTTAACTTGTGGAACATAAGCAAAAAAAAACACAACCAAACACTTTCAGAAAGGTTAGTGAAGGCTTAAACCCATACCAAGCCTCAAATGGAGTTTTATCATTCAAAGCCTTGGTTGGTAGCTGATTTTGCATGAAAATAGCCGTATTAGCCGCCTCTGCCCAAAATGTTTTAGGCAGCTCCATCTCATGCAACATGGACCTAGCCATCTTCATCACAGCTCTATTTCTCCTTTCACTAACTCTATTTTGCTCTGGAGTGTATGGAGCTGTAAGTTGATGTTCAATGCCAGCTTCTTCATAGAATTGATTAAACTTTGCTGAAGTATACTTATTCCCATTGTCTGATCTTAGAAATTGAATCTTGCAGCCATTTTGGTTTTCTACCATGTTCTTGAACTTCATAAATACTCCAGCCACTTCATGCTTGAATTTTAAGAAAAATATTCAGCACATTCTTGTAAAGTCATCTGTGAAAAGAACAAAGTAGAGACTACCTTTTAGTGATGATGTTCTTTGAGGTCGTGCAACATCAGTATGTGTGACACCCTCTACCCCTCACATATATACTAATAAGGAATAAAAAAATTCAAATATTAATTAAAAGTATTTTTAAAACATTTTTTTTACTAGTCTTTCAAAGGGGAAAAATGTTCACATTCATTTTTCTTTTACATCATATTCAACTTGTCCAAATAAATAATAAAGTATTCTCGACTCAACAAGGTCGTCTAAGCTTCATACAATTAATATAGAACCTATATCCTAATGTCACATCCTATCAGAGCGTTGTGTTCCCGTGTCCTCTAGCATGAGATTCTTCATAGTCAGCCACCTATTTTCTGCTTCCCCGGACACAAGTTCAAGATCATCACAGGATCCAAACACAACCACACACAGGGAGTGAGTTATCACATTCCTAGCTAATAAAGAAACAAGACAATTAAATATACATGTTATATAAATGAGATACCACTTGTTTAAACATAGCTCACGTAACTTCACCACTTCGTCATTCAAAATTCACTTTTCAATCATCAATCACATTACACAAGAATCCCACACTCTGATCAAGATATAATAACACATCAATTAGCAAGCATATGCAACAGTTATGCTAAGACTCAATTTTATATGCAATGTGGTACCATGTCAGTGAAAAACCACCCTGGGACGCTTAGGAGTACATAACAAGACACACCACACAATGAGTTTGTCAGGTCACTCTCACTAAGTAAGATCATAGGGAGACCAGTCAGGGTCACAATGTTTTGCGAGAATGCTCCAACCATATGAGATCAGCATAGGCTTAAAGGAGCACTCAAACCCGGTGACCCCCAAGGCCTACACTCCGAAGAGTCCGTCAGGGCCTCTCCCTCCTGATTCAGGTCCAACCCCTAAAATAATTTTTTTGCATGCAGACACTGCTCATGAATTATACAATACCCACGACCTTACACTCGTGTTTTAAACACGTTCAACACAATTGCGCTACGATTTAACACTAGTTCCTAAATAGGAAACCTACATTTTCTCTTTAACACTGCACATCAACGCTTTTCTCAAGATAACACTGGTCGGGTTATTGTACAATTCATAGCTTACAACACAAGTAATTTCACATCAAGTGTTAACTACACACTTATCCACAACTAGAACTCATTCACAATTTCACATCTCATAGTGTGACAATCCACCATCACATGTTTACACGTATCTCATGAATTAACACATGTTCAACTTTACACTTATACTCAATCTCAATAACAATATTATAATCTCAAAGTAACATGTTATTCTACAATTCATCACATACTCACAATTTGAATCATCATTTCATATCCTCAATATAACAATTTATATAAAAGACCATCACAACATGAGGACTAAAACTCCTCAAATAATATTACACAATTATATCAAAATCATAGGTCGAAACATACAAATATCAAGAACACAATTTATCAAGCAATCTTCAATAGGACATCAATATTTTATTTATAATCATAAAGGAAAAATTGTAATTTAACAAACATCCCAAAATAAAACCCCAATTTAATCCTCTAAGGATCCCTACACATGTTCTCACTAATCCTCAATTGTGAATAACTCATCCCTTACCTCTAAGCGGACTCACGTGTCTTCCGACAATGATAACAGCATCTCGAGCGGTTCCCTAAGATTCCTCCAGTTTCTCCTCCGACTGTTTCGATAGAGTTCCCAAACGTCAGAGAAACATAAAAGGGATTAAAGCCTCCATTTGGACTATCTTCATGCGATTCTTTTTTTTTCTCTCCAAGAACATCATCTCGCAAATCCCAACGGTCAAAGCGTGCGCAATTGAATTTCGAGCAACATATCCAAATTTCACAATAATCCAACGGTTAACGAAACCGGGATCGTAGTTTTATCAAGACAGCTATGGGTTTTTGCGGGAAAGAAAAATGCTACAATGCGAAGGGTGTTTCTCTCAGTTAAGACATGATATCAAAATTCCCAACGGTGAGAATTCTCGGAATTGTGTTGCGAACGTGGTGCTCAAATTTCACGACGATCCAACGGTGAATGAGTCCGAGATCGTCATTTTTCTGAGACAAGTTTGGTGGGCTGCGGGAAAAAAAGAAAGGGTTTTGAGAGGAGAAGGGAAAAAACGAAAATGAGGAAAAGAAGAGATAACGTCAGTGTGAAAACTGACCTAACACTATTTATAGCTATGTTTACTCTATTTATTTATTATTTTATAAAGATAAACTCTATTTTATTCTCTATCAAACAAATAAATAAAATACCCTTTTTATTTTCTCTCAAATAATTATTTTAATTAATAATTATATCTCCTTATTTATTTATTTATAGAATCTCATCATTTTTCTAAAACTTTATTTATTTATAAATAAAAATTATTTTTTTAAATTAGCTTACGAAAAATGGGATGTTACAGTATGAATTAGCGGCAACTTTTACTCCAACACATCTCCCCTTCAAGTGTGAGTCTCTTCCACATGGTAGCCTTCCTCTGGAGCTCACGAGTATAGCCATTTTGACCACCTGCAGTACTTGCACTACCGCTACATCTGCGGGGTACCCTGCGCCGCCATCTTACTCCTCTGAGCCGGTCACGAGTATAGCCATTCTGGCCACCTATGGTACTTACACCGCCACTGCACGCTGCGCCGTGCCATCTTACTTATTTGAGTCGGTCACCAAGTTGAACCTTCATCTCTGATATCAATTGTTAGTTTTGTAGCAAAAAAATATAATAAGCAAGGAAAAAGAGAAACAATACAAGGTGGAGGAAATATAATAATTTTTGCTTAATCAAATTATTCTGAGGAGCAATACAATATATAGGAAAACAAATATTAACCACTTATTAATTTCAGAAAAATTGAAAATTAAAAGTGACTTGCTCCTAAAGTTTAGGAATAACTTTAATCCATAACTGAAATGAATAAAAATAAAATATGTAATTACAAAAGTAATTTAAAGAAATTTAACAATATGACTTGGCCTGATCGGATAGGTAATATCTATAAACTTTCACCAAAACATTAAAGCTTCTTATTCTATGAGGGTAATACCAAATATTCGTGAACCAAATTAACAATCACACCTTATATGATTTGAAAAAACAAAAAAAAAAAAATTACAGTTCCAGTCTAGTATCTCTATGAAAATTGTCAAAATATAACTTTAACAGGGAATAAAAAAAAGAAAGGACAAATAAGATAATGCTTGTTTTCTTCTTAATCTTAATATTTTATTTTTCTCCTCCTATTCTTTACCTCAATTTTGTAAGCTATGTAAAACCTGTATGATTTAGAACACTATAAAAACAATGACAAAGGAATAGGAAATAGAGGGTCATACGTAGGAGATTATGGTTTGTCTAAGAAGGGAAGTCCTGATATCAGTCATCATCTATAAACTATAATGCATCAAGCTTATCATTAACAATTTGGTTCTTTTTAGATAAATTTCTTTAAAAACACTTACAGAAGAAAAAAAAAACAAAATGCATTAAGGTTTTTTACTTTTTATAAATTAAAGCCAACTTGCACACCTAAGAACAGTAAGAAGTAATACAAAACAGATATAATACAACTTTGATTTAACCAGACTTCAATCTAAACCATTGAATTTTTAATCAATATATCTACGATGAATTTTGATGGTAGGTACTTCCCCCAGATTCCACGATCAAAAAGCATCCAACCAAGAACATTGTCTTCAAAAGAGGACAAGACACCTACTACCACTACACTTTTTAAAGTAGCCAGACTTCAATCTAAACCATTGAATTTTTAATTAATATATTTAACGGTTAATTTTGATGGTAGGTACTAACGCAGAGCGAGTTAAAAGTGAAGAGAGTTGACTAGAATCAAATCTCATCACACCAGTTAACCTTGTCCAAAACCAACCCAGTTTATTGCAACCAATTCCTTTCCTTTGTTCTTGACATCATGGCTGAGGCAGTTGGTGGTGCATTCCTCTCTGCTTTCCTTGATGTTGTGTTCGACAAGCTGTCTACAGATGAGGTTGTTGACTTCATCCGTGGAAAGAAGCTTGACCTCAATTTGCTTGAGAACTTGAAGACCACTCTGAGAGTGGTTGGAGCTGTGCTTGATGATGCTGAGAAGAAACAAATCAAACTCTCCAGTGTCAACCAGTGGCTCATTGAGGTCAAAGATGCTCTCTATGAGGCCGATGACTTGCTGGATGAAATTTCTACCAAATCTGCAACTCAAAAGAAGGTAAGTAAAGTGCTTTCTCGCTTTACTGATAGGAAAATGGCCAGTAAGTTGGAAAAAATAGTTGACAAATTAGATAAAGTTTTAGGAGGCATGAAGGGTCTTCCTTTGCAAGTGATGGCAGGGGAGATGAACGAGTCATGGAATACTCAGCCAACGACATCACTGGAAGATGGATATGGCATGTATGGTAGGGATACAGACAAGGAGGGCATAATGAAGTTGTTGTTGTCAGATGATAGCAGTGATGGTGTACTAGTGTCTGTGATCGCTATTGTAGGCATGGGTGGGGTTGGAAAAACCACTTTAGCCCGATCTGTGTTCAACAATGACAATTTGAAGCAGATGTTTGATTTAAATGCATGGGTTTGTGTTTCTGATCAATTTGATATTGTTAAGGTCACAAAAACTATGATAGAGCAAATCACGCAAGAGTCATGTAAATTGAATGATCTAAACTTGCTTCAACTTGAATTGATGGACAAACTGAAAGTTAAAAAATTCTTAATTGTCTTGGATGATGTATGGATCGAGGATTATGAGAATTGGAGTAATCTTACAAAACCATTTCTACATGGAAAAAGGGGAAGTAAAATTCTCTTGACGACCCGCAATGCAAATGTAGTTAATGTAGTCCCTTACCATATCGTTCAAGTTTATCCTCTAAGTAAATGTCAAA
>NW_024464661.1:0-23189 GCF_000004515.6 Glycine max | reverse complement strand
TAACTAACACCATGTCTTTCTTATATATATATATATATATATATATATATATATATATATATATATATATATATACTAGTATTAGAGCCCGTGTAATGCACATGCAAATTGATTTAATGTACATTATCACAACTTATAATTATTATATGATTGAATTTAAAGAAAAACTAATTTTACATTGTATTACTAGGTTGCAATTGAGATTACTAATCTTGCATCAAAAACATGTTTCTTCGATACAATATACTATTGTGTTGCAGCTATACAGAATAACATTTCTTTTTTAAATTTTATTTGTTTAAAAACGGTGTTGCTAAGAGGAATGAAGAGATTGAATTTGTTGGTATTGCACATTTTCTTGAGCTTCCAACCCCAGAAATGTTGCATGGACTATAAGTACCATTATCTTGTTATTTCATCTGATATTTAATATATTACCTTGAATTTAAGCTTCTTTGTACAAATTACATACAAATGCAGTTGTTGTATTAACTTGTTTGACAAAATTTGTGCTTATACTAAAAAAATGCAAAATAACAATTCAAACTGTGTAAAACTATTTTGAATAATTGAAGTACTAATACATGAGTAATATAATTTACCAATTGAAGACCAAAGTTAACTTGATTAGTGAGGATGTATTTCATATTTCGCACTATGAAAATTGTATCTATAGTTGACATAATTCTGCCCGTAAATTAAGTATAAATTTTCTTACTTGCTTTAAACATAAATTTCATATTTTTCATTCTATATGTTGTTTATCTTTAAAAAAGACGTTCATCTCGACAAATTAAGTATAAATTTTGTTACTTGTCTTAAAAATCTCATTCTCATATTTTTAGATAATCTACTCGGAGATGAAGAGAAAAGAAAAACTCCACCTCATAATTTTACATATAACTTCTAGACATTAATTTGACTTATACTTGGTATTTTAAATAAAATAAGATATTCAATGAATTAGTTAAGTGAAAAGAAAATAAGTAAGAAATAAACCAAAAAAAAATTGCATTAATCTCATTAGTTATATTTTATTAATATTCTTTCATAAAAAAATAGTTTATCTGTATTCTCCATATTAAGTAAAACAAAGTATTCAAAAACATTAGTTAAGTAAAAAAAACTTTTATGATAAATAAGAAATACATCATTTGCCTATAATTCAATTTTAGATGTTAATTAATTTTATTTATACTTTTATGTTTAATAAAATCAGATATTCAATAAATTAGTTAAGTGATAAGATACTAAGCAAGAAAGAAAAATAATTATTTACACAATTCTCATTCATTATATTTTATTCATATTCTCTATAATAAATAACACAAAGTAATTAAAAAATTAGTTAAGCTAAAAAACCATTTATATTATCATAATTTCATTGATTCAAATTTCTCTTAGTTATGGAATTATATATGTATTAAATAGGAAAAAATTTACTCCTCAGTAATTAAATATAGTTTTTTTTATTTTCTTTAGAAAGATCATTTTCTTCTTTTTTGTTTTGTATATAATTTCTATCTTTGGAAAAAAAAAGTTTCTCGTATATTAGGTAATGATATTTTTACTTGCTTTTAAGAATCATCTTTATATTTTATATTTATTTTTTATCTTAGTAAAAAAAAAGTTACTCCCCTTAAATTAAGTATAAATTTTGTTATTTGATTTTAAAAAATTATCTTTAGGATAGTATTTCAGTTCAACAGAAATAATTTCCGATCAAACTTTATTTACCCTCAATTGAACTCCAAATTAGTCAATACACATTTCCTCCCATGAATTGGACGACTAAGGCCATAAAAAAAGTCACATTAATATTTTATATTGAATATACAATTTCTAATTTTAGTTGAAATATTCCTCCCTATAAATTAAGTATAGGTTTTCTTACTTGCTTTAAAAATAAATTTCATATTTTTTGTTATTTCTATGTTTAAGAAAAATGTTAATCTCCACAAATTAAGTATAGATTTTGTCACTTGTTTTCTTTAAAATGTTATTTTCATATTGTTTACATAACTTGTTGGGAGAAAAAGAGAAAAGAAAAACCGGACCTCCTCATTTTACATATAAATTTTAGACATTAATTTTAATTATACTTGATATTTTAAATAAAATAAATTATTCAATGAATTACTTAAGTGAAAAGACAATAAGCAAGAAATAAACCAAAAAACATTTAACTCTTATTCTTTATGCAAGTCACTTAGGTAGATTAGTCAAGGGATTGATAGTTTGATCAATGGACATAGATTCTTTCCATTCGAGGGATCGGGGTTTGAGTATTTTTGTGAGTCGATGATTATAATTGGGCATTGAACTAGATTAGTGACCTATATTAGCATGAGGAGGTGGTTTAGTGAAATCAGCCCTAACTCTTTTAATCTTTGTTATTTTACTTCTTTTTATCGCACTCCAAGTGTTCATAAAAATTACCCAAAAATATTTTCTTGTTATTTTGCTCTTGAATTTTATGTTTGTTTCATTTATTGCTATTTATATTGTTACAATCAAATTATAATTGTTGTTTCTAAAAGCCATAGTTAATGAATATTGTTATTTTTTTGAGTATTACGTGAGTCCCTGAGAATACGAGTGACAACTAGCGCCAGAGGTTTAGAAATATTAAAAAAGAACTAACATCAGGTTTATTTTAAAAACCGTTGTTATCTAGTTATTTGATAAATTGGTTTTCAAAATTACAAACAACATAAATTTTTTAAAAATATTTTTAGAAGATAATAGATATGTCAAATATAAAATTAAAATAATTGATATTAGCGGTGTTATTCACCCGTGTTTTAGCCCATATGTTTACAAATTGTATGAGTTCGCTCAATTTCATAAATAATACTATACTTTTTTTTATCTCTTATTTTTGTGATTAGTAACAAAAGATAAAAAGCCACCATATATTAATGTTCTTAAAAATAATTGAATAACTTGATATTGAGAGTTTCTTTAAACTCTTCATATCATATTCCATGTATTCTTTCTCAATCATTCTCACTTTCACAATTTAACTAAGTACCACGCAATAACAACTGGGGAAAAAAAATTAACAAACGTGATCTCCATTCCCATGCTTATGTTTATCTCTAATCCAAATTATACCTATTATTGTGCAACAAACTAGACCAATACAATCATAATAATAAAAAAAAGGATTTATAATGCAAACAGATCTAAGATTGATAAAGAGAAATAGAACACGGTGTATTTGTATAATTTTCAAAACCGACTATGTGTTCCATGCATCCTCTACAAACAAATGCTGATCATGTAATCGATTATCAGTGACATGTAATCGATTTTGTGTCCCCTTCAAAACTGACTATGTGTCCCCTTCAAAGATATGATTGTATAATCGATTAACAGAGTCATGTAATCGATTATCAATGAAAAAGTTTTAGAAAATCTTTTGAAAAGACACATCTCTTCAAACTGTTTTGAAAATATACAATGGGTCTATATACATGTGTGCCCTTACATCGAAAATAAGAGATTTATCAGAGAACTTAACTTTCAAAACCTCTCTAAACATCTTTGGCCAAACTCTTGCGAATTATTGAGAATTCTTCTAGGAACTTTAAGTTGTATCATCTTCTCTAAAAGAGAGAAATCATTATGTTCATCTTATAAAATTCAGTTGTAATCAAGAGATTGTTTGTCTCTTGACATGTGAGAAACTCGAACACAAGGGTAAAGAATCCCAAGGCGTGTTCAAAGATTGTAAAGGATTTACAAAAATAGTGGAAAATCTCAAGTGGGTTACTTGAGGACTGGACGTAGACACAGAAAGTGGCTGAACCAGTATAAATCAAGTTTATAATTTTCTATTCCCTTATCTCGTTTATTTTATTGCAATTTACTTTATCTTTACACATTTAAAGAACATTGTTAAATTGACTATTGCTTTTTCTTCTACATTCTGAATCTATCACATATCATTTAGAAGGGATTAAACCTTGTTAGTCGAAATTTTTTTAAGACTTAATTCATCCTCCCTCCCCACCCCCTTCTCCTCTTAAGTTATTGAGGTCAACAAAAAATTATTTAGAAATTTTTTATGTTAATATATAAATACATAAATTATAATACAAACATGAAAACTTTTGAAAACAATAAAAAAATTAATTAATGTAATATTATTATAATGAAGACTTGCAAATTAGTATATATTTTATGATACTTGTTGCTTCACATATTAATTTAATGAAACAAAAGAAATTCAATTTGTTTGCATAACTAATTTGTTCCTCTCTTGATAAACAAAGAAAATTGTTACTCCCTTCACACTAAAAAAAATTACCATCTTAAGTTATTTTACAAACACAAAAATTAATAAATAGACAAAAAAGAATTGATAATTTATAAAATTAACCTTATATAATTTTTATTTCATTTATAGATTTTATTGTTCATTATTAATGTTATAAGAGATATAATTAAGTGAAGAAAAAGAAGAAAAAAATCATTTTGAGATTTGATTTTTTATTTTTACACGATAATTATAATAAGAGAAAAGAAATATCATGAAATAAAACTACATTTACGATATAAGGGATTGACATAATTAATTATTTCTTCCACATTTGCCCTTAGTTAACATAACTTAAATAATTATATATGAATTATTCCACAACTACTCTCATCATAAATATCAAATGATGATATTTTAGGTTAAATATATAGTTTGTAAGTACTATTAATTATTTCTTAAACTTTGTATATGAACTTTGAAAATCAATAGTTTAGGTCAGGAGAAAACATTTAATATATTTTGGATTCAAATGCAAAAGTGACTTAAATAAGCCTTTAAGAACTTTGGTAGGAGGACTCTTTCAAACATTCTCTATAATGTGTTGTAATGTATTTAAAGCTATAAAATAAAAAAGAGATAATTATTAAATACCATGTGAGATTCATAAAAGTTTTCTATTTTTAGTAAATTTCAATCAAGAAGAGAAATTGTGTTAAAAAATGCTCAAGATCACATTATCCTTTATGAGAAGTAATCATATTCAAGATGTAGAAAATTGATTATAACTATGCTGAGTTATTTTTCCACATATATTATAATTACAACCCATGTCAAATCAAAATCATCATCTTTGGTAAATAGTTATTGAAATCACCTATTTGATATATAGTTTTACCAAAGCACGCAATTTGGTAAAAAAAATCATATATTTGAAAAAAATAATAAAGTGTTAATTGTTTATTATTTAGTTTAAAAATTTTAAGATATTGATTTATCAAGTTATTTGACAAATTGATTTTAAAAAACTGATGTTAACTAATTACTAACAACATCAATTTTTTGAAAATATTTATAGAAGATAATAGATAATAGGTAGATAATAGATATGTAAATTATAAAATTAAAATAATCGTGATTAGTGGGGTTATTCACCCTTGTTTTAACCCATGTGTTTACAAATTGTATGAGTTCGCTCAATTTCATAAATAATACTATACTTTTTTATATCTCTTATTTTTGTGATTAGTAACAAAAGATGAAAAGCCACCATATATTAACGTCCTTAAAAATAATTGGATAAATTGATATTAAGAATTTCTTTAAACTCTTCATATCATATTCCGTGTATTCCTACTCAATCATTCTCACTTTCACAATTTAATTATGTACCACCCAATAACAACTGGGGAAAAAAATTAAGAAATGTGATCTCCATTCCCATGTTTATGTTTATCTCAAATCTAAATTATACCCATTATTATGCAACAAACTAGACCTATAAAGTCATAAGAATAAATAAAGGATTTATAATGCAAATAGATCTAAGACTGATAAAGAGAGATAGACTATGATTAAAAAACTAACATTTTGACTATGATGAAAAAAACTTCTTTCAGTAGAAAGTTTTATAATGGGAGATGAGAACTAATTAACTTTGTGTTTTATGTAAACTAGCAAGTATTTCGCAGAATGTACAAGCTTATATATAAATATATGTGAATTATAAACTATGTCGGGAAATAATTATCTAACGTGTGTTACTCATAATTTCTAAGAATACTAGTCATTACTTTTGAGATAAGTTACTTCGTATTAATATTATGTTCAAGAAAAAAAAATGTCAACTATAAAAAATACAAATGTAAAAAATATCTAGACATTATTTTTTGTTAATATATAAATATAGAAATTATAATATAAACAGGTAAGCGTTTTAATTTTTGAAAAAACATAAAAAAAAATTAATTAATGTAATATTATTATAATGAAGACTTGCAAATTACTATTTTATGATACATGTTGCTTCACATATTAATTTAGTGAAACAAAAGAAATTCAATTTGTTTGCATAACTAATTTTTTATTCTCTTAGTAAACAAAAAACATTGTTACTCTTTTCACACTAAAAAAATTATCGTCTTAAAGTTATTTTACAAACACAAAAATTAATAAATAGACAAAAAAGAATGAGAATTTATAAAATTAACCTTATATAATCTTTATTTAATTTATAGATTTTATTTTTCATTATTTATGTTATAAGAAATATAATTAAGTGGAAAAAACGAAAAAAATCATTTTGAGATTTCTTTTTGAAATTTTGAGAAAAAAATCACCTAATTGATATATAGATTTACATGACCACGTAGTTGGTAAAAAAATCATCTATTTGAAAAAAAATAAAGTGTTAATTGTTTATTATTTAGTTTAAAAAGTTTAAGATATTGATTTATTTAAAACTAAATGTATTTTTACCAATTTATTTAGAGAGAAAAATTGCTAGAAGGAACACTTTCGTTCTTTTAATTATGTAAAATTAATCCACATGAAAAGAACAACTAATAAATTCGTTTCCACTACGCGTGTATCAGTTGGATATTAGTTCTTCTTATTCTTCTTCTTTACAAGATATTGTGGCCATATTTTGTTCTAGTTTCTAGATGTGTTTTTGGTAGACTTTTGGTTCTCTAATATTTATATCTCTGACTGATATAAATATATCATAATCAATGTCCTACTGGCTTCATATATTTATGTACAGGGTATCTTTGGCACCTTTCTTTAAATACAATATCTTTCCTTAGCAGACAAAAAAAAAACTAAAAAAATGCAAGTGAATGATTTTGTAAAAATAAATTAAAATTTGAAGTTATGGATACGCACTATTTGGTATATGTTTTAGTTGTTTTTTCATAAAAGAAAACGTTTCTGTAAGGGTGTCAATAATTGATGGTACTTTAATCAAAATAAGTGAAAAAATTTAATGGTGCATAAAAGGTGGCGAAAAGAATGCAAGTTTCTATAAGTCAACAAGTTTATCAATGGAAAATCCAATGAATTTATCCGGTTGTAATAAAAAATAAAAAATATTTTTGCACTCTTAAAATATTTCACAATGCTAGTTTTAATTCTTAATTATAAAAAATAATATATTTTTAATTTCTACATTTAAAAAAAAAAGTGATGTGATTTTAATCAGTTGGCTGGAGAGACTAGAAACATATGTTTATGTAAAATTATAGGGATTAAAACATTATTTTCAAATATTAAAAAAATAAAAAATATATTTTTATCAAAAAATCACTTGGATAGGATTGCATGATTTAAAAAATGAAATAAACAGATAAGAATCTTTCTATTCTCATTTTCAAATTTAATGGATCATCCATTAACACTAGAAAAAACCAGTTAAACATAATTTTTTAATATTTCAATTTCCTTTAAATTTATTAAAAAATATTTTTTTCATATATTAATTTTTAGCACTTATTCATAGGAGTCTCTATCTATTTTTTTTTAATAGACAAACTAGACCAAAAAATCTTAAGAGTAAAAAAAAGTTAAAAAGAATATATAATGCAAACATATGTAGATTGAGAAAGAAGAAAAATTAAAGAAAACAGTGTATTTGTATATTTTTCAAAATCGAACAGCTAGCTAAAGGTTGGAAATAAAATTTAGAGTAAAGTATGTGGTGAAATCTCACAAAGACAGTGTCGATGTAAACTTTATAAGTGGGGAGTAATCCTCACCTTACAAACCGGTTTTGTAGGGTTGAGTGTGAGGGAAGGTGTGGTAAAAGTCCGCCAAAGAAAAATTAAAGATGACCAACCTATGTGCTGTCCAATTTGCCTGGTACCTCTAGAAATAATTGCACCAATTGTCTCCATGCATTTTATTTAAGTATGCAACAAAGGCATACGTCACTTTGTTTGCGCAATGTGAAAACAAAGGCATATATGTCACTTTGGATCCCATGTATATAAAAGTTGTTTGTTCATAAACATGGATCCATAACTTGTGGATCCCATGTATTTAATATAGTAAGACCTGAATAAGATGATTTAATTAAGAAGACTTGGATTAATTAAAATGTTTATCCAAAGAAGGTTAGTTACATGTTCAGACGCATAAAACAATAATTAACTAGAAATATTGTAGTATGATTTAACAGATATTTAAAAATTTGATCCAATCATCTATATAAGAGGAAGGAGTGGTGTCCGATATAATCACACCAACCAAAGCCACAAAAGAAAAGCAGTAGCAACAGCCCATATAAAATATAATGGCCGAAACCTGCGACTCCAACAATAAAGTGATCCGTGAATACCACCATGATGCTTCCTTTATGTCAAGGTGTGACATCTTTACTGATGTTACCGAGTACCAACTGTGTCTGGCATATGCCGGAGAATCTGGTAAAGGAAAGTTCGAACCTAAGTGGGACACAGACAATGTCACTCCCCAACTTATCGAGCAGTTCAAGCTAAATTGTGATGCCTCGGGTCTGCCAGTCAAAGTATTTGTCAGCATCGGAGGAGATGACCCCTTCAAAGTTGCTGCTGGTGGTGCCGATGATTGGGTTCTCAATGCCACAACCACACTCCACCACATCATCAACGAGTACCACATCGATGGAATCGATGTTAACTACACCACAATCCAGTGCAACCAAACATTGTTTGTTAACTGCATTAAGGGTCTCATAAAGGGCCTAAGGGAAGCTCTATGCACCACTGGGTTTGTGGCTTCCTTAGCTCCAGATGCTGCCACCAATGAGACTTTCTACTTGCCCTTGTACCGATCTATTGATAATTCTTGGATTGGAACTGTTGTGTTTCAGTGCTTCGTTGATTTCGAACCTCTAGATCCTAACAGACCAGTTGAAAGCTTGGTGCGCCAGGTTGAGAAGATAGTGGGAGAGTATGATTATTATGACTCTAAGATCTTGCTTGGCTACAGCGCCATTAAGGAGGATTGGAATAAAGTTTCACCACCCCTCTTCTTTCTTGCTCTCAATCGCCTAGTGCATTCTTGGCCTAGGGTTAAGGGTGCATCTGTCAAGGTTATTAGTGACACCTATGCCTTCATTCCCCCAACGTGGATCCCTAAACTCCTGTCTTTGGCCGTCTCCGATGCTGGAAAATATCCTTAATTGAAGATCCATAATTATTAAGTTCTATCTATGGAATAAGACCCATGCTATATCTATTAATTCTATGTGTGTGTTCCTTCTGCCTATATCTATATATGTTGTGCGTGCATTTGAAAAAACAATGCATGGCATGCATATTTGTGCTCTGTTAATGCCTACGTGCATCTTTGTCTCATCAATAAAATATATTATATGTCTTTGTGCTTCATTTGCTTTCGATTATTGTATATATGCATCAATAAAATATATTATCAGCTAAATTAATCATTTTTTTTAATCGTTGCTGCTGCTCGTTGTTAGGTTTCTTTCGGCGCTTTTAAATGCAAAGGAACACCACAGCATGTGGATAAGACCAAGAGATAACGATGGTGCTTTAATAAAATCCGTCTCAAGTCTTATGACCATCACAC
This sequence comes from Glycine max, assembly GCF_000004515.6. Taxonomy (NCBI): domain Eukaryota; kingdom Viridiplantae; phylum Streptophyta; class Magnoliopsida; order Fabales; family Fabaceae; genus Glycine; species Glycine max. The sequence goes on along the minus strand of NW_024464661.1, from coordinate 13,354 downwards.
ATTCTAAGGCGGTTTTCAATAACCGTCTTAGAATGTGCATCACACAAGGCTTTTTTAGTACGATAATTACAAAAATGCCACCGATTCGTTTTCTAAGGCGGTTCTAAAAGAACCGTAGTAGAACGCGTGTCATAAAATAACATTTTTCTAGTAGTGATTTCTATTTTTCTGAGTATTAAGCGAGTGCTATGAATACGAGAGTGGCAACAACGAAATAGTGAAGGTTCGAGAGGATGAGACGGTTTAAAAGTGAGTCAGCACCAGAGGTTTAAAAATATTAAAAAAAATAACTAACATCAATTTTATTTAAAAATCGATGTTATCTACTCATTTTACAAATCAATTTTCAAAAACCGATGTTAACTAATTACTAACAATATTGATTTATTTTTATAAAAAAATGATGTTAACATTGTATTAACAACATCAGTTTTCAAAAAACGATGTGGGTAAAACAATATTTGGGCCTCCATAGGCCCAACCTCTATGCATACCCCTTTCTTGTCTTTCTCCTTCCACACTTCATTTTCTCAAACTTCATCTTTCATGCTGCCAAGAAGCCAAGCACTAGTTTCTTTTTAGGATGTAGTTATTCATTTACTCATTTACTTTAATTGTTTTTTCATCTATTTATTTCCTATTTTCTATTTAATGTCAACTTTATCGTGAAGATTATTCAATTAAATGTCACATTTGTTTTTCACACATGTTTTAAAATAATTTATAGGTGGTTGAGTAAGATATGTGTTGTAAACCTCCTGATAAATGTCTTTTATTCCAACGGATAAAAAAAGTCACAATTATTATTTTTATTTCCTTTCCAATAATTTTTTCAGACATTTTTTATTTATTCCATATTTATTATAATTACATGCTTAAATATGAACATTTGAGTATTTAATTTTATTTATTTGTTTAAAATAATAATAATTTTAATACTATTATCACAATTTTAACTTTATTTGTTTTTTACTTAGTGAATTTTATAATCTAGGAAAATATTGTGCATGTGTGTATTTCTAGAAGTAGAAGGGAAAAATGTGTGTGTGTATATATATATATATATATATATATATATATATATATATATAGAGAGAGAGAGAGAGAGAGAGAGAGAGAGAGAGAGAGAGACTAGTATTAGAGCCTGTGCAATGCACAGGCAAACTGATTTATTGTAAATTATCACAAATTATAATTATTATGTGATTGAATTTAAAGAAAAACTAATTTTACATTGTATTGCTAGGTTATAGCTGAGACTACTAATCTTGCATCAAAAACATGTTTCTTCGATACTATTGTATTGCAGCTATATAGAATAACATTTCTTCTTTTAAACTTTATTTGTTTAAAAAAGGTGTTGCTAAGAGGAATGAGGAGATTGAATTTGTTGGTATTGCATATTTTCTTGAGCTTCCAACCCCAGAAATGTTGCATGGACTATAGGTACCATTATCTTGTTGTTATTTCATCTGATATTTAATATATTACCTTGAATTTAAGCTTCTCTATACAAATTACATACAAATGCAGTTTTTGTATTAACTTGTTTGACAAAATTAGTGCTTATACTCCAAAAATGAAAAATAATAATTCAATCCGTGTAAAACTATTTTGAATAATTGAATTACTAATACATGAGTAACATAATTTACCAATTGAATACCAAAGTTAACCTGATTATTGAGGATGTATTTCATATTCCGCACTATGAAAATTGTATCTATAGTTGACATATTTTTGCTCATATATTAAGTATAAGTTTTCTTACTTGCTTTAAACATAAATTTCATATTTTTAATTCTATATGTTGTTTCTATCTTTAAGAAAAATGTTCATCTCCATAAATTAAGTATAGATTTTGTTACTTGTCTTAAAAATATCATTTTCATATTTTTAGATAATCTACTGGGAGAAGAAGAGAGAAAAACTCCACCTCATAATTTTACATGTAAATTCTAGACATTAATTTGACTTATACTTGGTATTTTAAAGAAAATAAAATATTCAATGAATTAGTTAAGTGAAAAGAAAATAAGCAAGAAATAAACCAAAAAACATTTGCATTAATCTCATTAGTTATATTTTATTAATGTTGACCTGATTGGGTTTTGTTAAAATTGGTGACTCAACACAGGTTGAACAAGTTTTTTAAATGTTTAATTAGTATGATATTTAATTTATATGTATTTTGTTATTATTTTTATATGAAGTAGACTCTTATGAATCTACGAATTGAATCCATGAGTCGAGTTTTTAGAACTTTGACGAGTTTATGTAAACTGTCGATTGAGTTTGATAACCTTAGTGTCAAGTATATATGTATTTGATAACCTTAGTTGTAAACCTCATAAATGTCTTTGATTCCAACGGATAAAAAAAGTCACATTTATTATTTTTATTTCCTTTCCAATAATTTTTTCTGAAATTTTTTATTTATTCCATGATTATTATAATTTCTTGCTTAAATATGAACATTTGAGTGTTTAATTTTATTTATTTGTTTAAAATAATAATAATAATTTTAATACTATTATCATAATTTTAACTTTATTTGTTTTTTACTTAGTGAATTTATAATCTACGAAAATATTGTGCATGTGTGTATCATAAGATACTAAGCAAGAAAGAAAAATAATTATTTACACAATTCTCATTCATTATATTTTATTCATATTCTCTATAATAAATAACACAAAGTAATTAAAAAATTAGTTAAGCTAAAAAACCATTTATATTATCATAATTTCATTGATTCAAATTTCTCTTAGTTATGGAATTATATATGTATTAAATAGGAAAAAATTTACTCCTCAGTAATTAAATATAGTTTTTTTTATTTTCTTTAGAAAGATCATTTTCTTCTTTTTTGTTTTGTATATAATTTCTATCTTTGGAAAAAAAAAAGTTTCTCGTATATTAGGTAATGATATTTTTACTTGCTTTTAAGAATCATCTTTATATTTTATATTTATTTTTTATCTTAGTAAAAAAAAAGTTACTCCCCTTAAATTAAGTATAAATTTTGTTATTTGATTTTAAAAAATTATCTTTAGGATAGTATTTCAGTTCAACAGAAATAATTTCCGATCAAACTTTATTTACCCTCAATTGAACTCCAAATTAGTCAATACACATTTCCTCCCATGAATTGGACTACTAAGGCCATAAAAAAAGTCACCTTAATATTTTATATTGAATAAACAATTTCTAATTTTAGTTGAAATATTCCTCCCTATAAATTAAGTATAGGTTTTCTTACTTGCTTTAAAAATAAATTTCATATTTTTTGTTATTTTTATGTTTAAGAAAAATGTTAATCTCCACAAATTAAGTATAGATTTTGTTACTTGTTTTCTTTAAAATATTATTTTTATATTGTTTACATAACTTGCTGGGAGAAGAAGAGGAAAGAAAAACCACACCTCCTCATTTTACATATAAATTTTAGACATTAATTTTACTTATACTTGATACTTTAAATAAAATAAATTATTCATTGAATTACTTAAGTGAAAAGACAATAAGCAAGAAATAAACCAAAAAACATTTACATTAATCTCATCAGTTATATTTTATTCATATTCTACCTGAAACATCACAATGCTAGTGATTATGTTGGATGGAGGTGAGGGGGTAGGAGTCATTTTATTTAATGACTGAATTTTGAAATTGTCTAGTAGCAGTAGTAAAACACAAATGGACCTCTGCAATGACGTTAATTACTACTATAGATAATTGTAACTTTTTATTAAATTCTATATTTTTATGACAATTGACTTATATTATGTTGGTACAAAAAAAAACGGCAATACAATTTGGAACATGACTAAAATAGTGGGGATCAACTTGAGGATTCAGAGCTCGAGCAAGAGAGTGAGTCATTGAGTTAACTTGTCTCCCTACAAAACAAACACAAAAGTTTGGTAAATCACATAGCATAGTACGACAGTTGGATAAGATCGCACCATATTTCGATTTATCTTAGCGATAGTTATATACTTCATTCTCCACTTGAAGGCAATCAAATTCAATAATGATATCATCAATATCCAGATCTTAGGCTACCAACATGGTTAGGGCATTCCTTTCATGAATCAACAATTTAAACGGGGAAGTGTGAGATAAAGCCATGAAAAATTGACCTCTATCATCCTTCATAAAACAACGAACTTAAATGAACTTTCCTAGCTCTTTGACAGAAGCAGCGCCTATATTGCATTTTAGAGTCCCTAGAGGAGGAGGTTCCCATCCTTACTACCATTAGATTTGCAGTGGGTCTTAAGTTTGCCTTCTCAATCACTTGAGCTTTTCTCCAATCGTAGTCAAAAAACTCCTGAGCTTGATGTTCCTCAAGCTCAGCGCACAATCACTTACAACAATTCTATTTTACATACAGGTTGAGTGCGACATTCTAGGCTAAGCGTGCAGGCAATTATGCATAAACAACAGTGCAACACATTTGATCCTATTTAAGCTCCAAGGATGCAAATAGAAGGTAGATAATTGGTTGGGGGACTATTTAGGGTTTGAGGTTGCATTTGCAAAGCTATCTTTTACCCTCCATGGCTTCCCTACCATTTCTCATCATCTATTTTCTTCTTGTAGTTTGGTTTACCCATTTTAGGGGTTGATGTAGTTGAATTGATCTTGATGCACTGCTAGAAACGTAACGATCTACATCGGTGGAAAAGCCATTTCTATGTCGGGCCAGCCACCGTCTTTGTTACAGGTGTCGTTGTTTCCCGACAACGATTACGACGGTGCCGCCATACCCGTCGTTGTAATTAAAAAATGCAACGTCATGCCCAGTTTAGGACAGTCGTCGTAAACATGAAAGCGACGACGGGTATTCATTAATATCTGTCGTTGTCTTAAGCTGTCAACGTCACGGTTGACATAAACGCCGCCATTGTATTCAGCATAACGACGTCGTTTATACATAAACGTCGTCGTTGTAGGTTATGCATCAACGTCGTGCGTCCATAAAGGCCGTCATGGTAACAACGACTTCAACGTCGGCCATTCAGATAGCCTGTCGTTCTTGTCGTCATTTTCAACGACGTTGTGTATGTCCCACCGTCGTTGAGTTTGTTGGTGTGAAGTTACAAAGGAGATTTCTTTGGGGAGGGGGTCAAGACAACAACAAGATTGCTTGGATAGCATGGGAGAAAGTGTGTCTTCTTAAACACAAAGGGGGTTTAGGCATCAAGGATATTTAGACTTTTAATTTGGCCCTTCTAGGTAAATGGATGTGGAACCTTATGCAGCACCAAGGGTCTCTATGGGTTGCAGTTTTGGAGGCACCATATGGGGACTGGAGGGGTTTACTTGAAGAAGGAAGAGCCAATCTGCAGTCCATTTGGTGGAGGGATTTAAAAAGAGGCATTCAGCACTCTCACTATGGTATAAGTTTACAACAGCAACTCAAATGGAAGGTAGAAGTTGGGGACAAGGTAAAAATTTTATCCACTGCAGTAAGATCCAACCTTTATGGTGGGATTCAATGTCCTGGATAAATTTCAAAGGTGTTATGCCATTGAGTACAAAACAGCTGTTCATGTAGTACTCCTTTTTGCAGGATGATGGTAGAAGGAATAGGAGGTGGCAATATTGGTGGTTGGTTATCACTTGGTCCACTTGGCAGCTTCGAAACAAAATTCTGTTCTCCGAAGCGACCTTCGATGGAAACAAATTGGTTGAAGACGCCACTTTCTTAATGTGGACTTGGGTTCATAATTTGGAGAAGGATTTTACTATCCATTTCAATCAATGGTCCAGTAATTTCAAACATAATTTTTTGCAGTAGTACGGGTGGCATTGGGATCAAATCACATGTATTTTTTCTTCCCATATTTTGGTTCCCAATCAGACTTATGCTGCCTGATTGAGGAACCATATTTATGGTGACTAACTCTGTAATCAGTACCTCTGGTACTTCTTTAATATATATATATATATAATTTATCTTTGTTGATAAAAAAAAAATCTCAGCAGCAGGCAGGTGCAGGTAAATGACATCCTCTGTCCTTTTTGCAGAAATTAAGAGGAAGATGCTGCTCATTTATTCTTCACCTGCAACAGCATCCTCCCTCTATGGTGGGAGTCAATGTCATAAGGGGTAAAATGTTTTTTCAGTTTTGTTCCTATTCAAAGACAGGTGAAAGATAATATGCTGTGGTTGGCTGAATCTAATGGACAATACACTACAAGGTCAGCTTATAGCTTATGCATGAACACCACTTCAGTAAATTCTGATGGCAACATTTTTAAGACAAAAATGTGAATGAGTTTGGGGCAAATGTGAATCATAGTACAAGATGTCGGTGGTGGATTGCCTTAACTAGCTCTATATGGCAACATAGGAATCATTTGATTTTCCAAGGAAAACCTTTTGATCCCTATAAAGTCATGGAACATGCTAATTTTTTAGCTTGGTCATGGTTAAAGGCTAAGGATAAAAATTTTAGTACTAGCTTCCACTACTGGTCCTCTAATATTTCCAATTTCATTGCCTAGTTGGGTTTGGGCCTGGTTGATTTTTGCTTTTGTTGATGGTTTTCTTGGAGGGTAGGACCTTGGTGCTTTGTAATTTTAATCTCTGGTACCACTGGTACTGGTTTACTTATTAATAATATATATATATATATATTTTCAGCCTTCCAAAAAAAAAGGATGAGAGTTGGAGAAATTCTGCACTTGTCACTGCTATGGTGCAATCTGTGATTCGCAATACAAATTTATTCTCAATCCACTCTCCAAGTAACTCTTCCTCCCACATAAATAACAGTCTTTTCCACCTTCAATATCATCTCACACCTCTATCCCACCAGCTCCCTGTATCAGCCACCTAATGACGAATTTGTCTAATTCTCTGTGAGGTAGGTTACAAGTTAATTAGTCAATTAATAAGTTTTTTTTTCTTCTCTTCTCTTAATATTTGATGCATAATCATAACAAAAAGACATCAACTATTCAAGTACAATCTCGATTGAAGTATGTACGAATGATCTTTGTGGGGTGGTTGGGGGCAGGAAACAAGGATAGATGGGTGGGCCATTAAATCATTGCTAAATATCTATGCATAAATAACCAGTTCACTTGGCACCTTTGTGGTCACAAGCTCACAGAGAAAAAACACTCATTCCAATATAGAAAATCTTGAATCATGGGTTCATTAGGTGAGACTCAGATTACTCCTAATTGGGCATTGATTCTCTCCCCTACAATGAGTCTCATACAATGCAATACAGAACAGTCAAAACCAGCCATAGAAAAAGTAGAATCCAATCCAGCAATACAACCATACTGTAATGTGCTTTTGAAGTGCAGCATTATCATAAAAACATATGAACATTGGTTTTATTATTACGAATTGCATACCATAATTTTACTGTTATGCAGGCGTTCAACAACAATGAGTGCAAAGGGATACCATAATTTTCAGATTCAGAACAAATGCACCTTTGTGTACTTAGTTTGAGGGTGTGACCTTCTTCTAATTAGTTCCAAATAGCACCTTGCAGTTCAAACATGTATACTATAGTAACTTGTTTCACACAATTACTTTTTTTCAAACACTACTACCGTAACATGAACAATGAGTGGAAAGGGATACAAATTGGGAAATAGGGTTTTTGTTTTATGTTAAGGTACAACCACAAACAATTCAAATACTAACAATTAAACACAAAAGGGCAAGATTTTCACAAAAAATACCAAGACACAACTCAAAATAGTGGACATGCTTACCTTCACCAACACTGGAAAGGTCTGAAAAACCCACGACTTTGCCTGCGTCGCGGTAGCGGTGGTGGGAGCAGCGGGTCACGGGGACAAGTTCTTCACGGCGACAACCTAAATCTCAGGCTGGTAGCGGGACGGACTTCACGGCGGTGCTAGGTTTTTCAAGGGTTGCAGTCGAGGCGCCAGGTTTTTCGAGTTGTAATTCAGGCAAGCAAGGGCGCTGGTGCTTTGTTGCGAGAATATATAAACTCAAAAATCTACGACGGTGATTCGTAACACCGACTTTGTATTTTTATTTCTACGACGGTCCAGCCATCATGACCGTCTTTGATGACTTCAACAACGACGGGCTTAAATACAAACGTCGTTGAACATGAAACGCTGCACATAAAAACTTTGAATAATTACGGAATTGCCACCATGTTGACAACAACGACGGGTTCTTCAGGTCCGTCTTAAAAACTGTGTCGTAGAAAGGCCTTTTTGTAGTAGTGATGTTTACATTTTGATTATTAATCTATGTTTATTTTTTATTATTAAGTGTTATCCTCTATGCATTAATGCTTGCTTTCGCTTGATCATCCTTTTCTTGATGTTGTGGTTTGAATTGTCACTGAAAAATGCTTTTGAACTTAGAAATAAAGAAGAACACCTAATGGGTTTTGTGTCTAGAGATAGGACAGAGTTTGTTAGTTATCTTTTAACTCTTATTCTTTATGCAAGTCACTTAGGTAGATTAGTCAAGGGATTGATAGTTTGATCAATGGACATAGATTCTTTCCATTCGAGGGATCGGGGTTTGAGTATTTTTGTGAGTCGATGATTATAATTGGGCATTGTACTTACAATACAAGGACTAAAAATAAACAAAAAACTTACGGGAATTAAAATTTAGAAAACAACTTTCAGGGACTAAAATTAGAAAAATACATTTAAAAGGACAAAAAATAAATAAAAAAGACTAATTTACAGGTACCAACAACATATTTAAACCTATTGAGATTATATAATATTTTGGAAGATTGCAAGTATATTAGTTTTTAATATATTTCTTATTCGAATTTTACTAAACGTGAATTAGAATTTATTATTTTATTTTAGGAGAATTATAATTATCGGTAAATTGAGGGAGGGATAGAACATCGAGAGAGATCTTCACTAATGGATGGTTACATGCTCATCCCACAAGTAAAGTTGACACTAATGTTATCAAACTTGATCAAGAGTCTACATAAATTCGTCAAAGTTCTAAAGACTAGACTTAATGATTCGACTCGTAGACCCATAGAAGTCTACTTCATATAAAAATAATAACAAAATACATATAAATTATATTAAATAACATATCAATTAAACATTTAAAAAACTTGGTCAACCTGAGCTGGGTCACCGATCTTAAAAAACTCAATCAGGTCAACCTTGGTGGATTTGAGTAGCATGAATGGTCATTCAAATACTAGCTCAAATTGGTTTAGACACTGATTCCGGATCAAACCAGTCTGAGTTGATTCTACAACTTTGCTTCATATATAGTAATAGGCCCATACACATTTTATGTGTAAAATTTGCTGTATATAAGATTAAATTACCTAATTCATCAAGATTTAAAAAAAATGATTAATTTAGCTGATAATATATTTTATTGATGCATATATACAATAATCGAAAGCAAATGAAGCACAAAGACATATAATATATTTTATTGATGAGACAAAGATGCACGTAGGCATTAACAGAGCACAAATATGCATGCCATGCATTGTTTTTTCAAATGCACGCACAACATATATAGATATAGGCAGAAGGAACACACACATACAATTAATAGATATAGCATGGGTCTTATTCCATAGATAGAACTTAATAATTATGGATCTTCAATTAAGGATATTTTCCAGCATCGGAGACGGCCAAAGACAGGAGTTTAGGGATCCACGTTGGGGGAATGAAGGCATAGGTGTCACTAATAACCTTGACAGATGCGCCCTTAACCCTAGGCCAAGAATGCACTAGGCGATTGAGAGCAAGAAAGAAGAGGGGTGGTGAAACTTTATTCCAATCCTCCTTAATGGCGCTGTAGCCAAGCAAGATCTTAGAGTCATAATAATCATACTCTCCCACTATCTTCTCAACCTGGCGCACCAAGCTTTCAACTGGTCTGTTAGGATCTAGAGGTTCGAAATCAACGAAGCACTGAAACACAACAGTTCCAATCCAAGAATTATCAATAGATCGGTACAAGGGCAAGTAGAAAGTCTCATTGGTGGCAGCATCTGGAGCTAAGGAAGCCACAAACCCAGTGGTGCATAGAGCTTCCCTTAGGCCCTTTATGAGACCCTTAATGCAGTTAACAAACAATGTTTGGTTGCACTGGATTGTGGTGTAGTTAACATCGATTCCATCGATGTGGTACTCGTTGATGATGTGGTGGAGTGTGGTTGTGGCATTGAGAACCCAATCATCGGCACCACCAGCAGCAACTTTGAAGGGGTCATCTCCTCCGATGCTGACAAATACTTTGACTGGCAGACCCGAGGCATCACAATTTAGCTTGAACTGCTCGATAAGTTGGGGAGTGACATTGTCTGTGTCCCACTTAGGTTCGAACTTTCCTTTACCAGATTCTCCGGCATATGCCAGACACAGTTGGTACTCGGTAACATCAGTAAAGATGTCACACCTTGACATAAAGGAAGCATCATGGTGGTATTCACGGATCACTTTATTGTTGGAGTCGCAGGTTTCGGCCATTATATTTTATATGGGCTGTTGCTACTGCTTTTCTTTTGTGGCTTTGGTTGGTGTGATTATATCGGACACCACTCCTTCCTCTTATATAGATGATTGGATCAAATTTTTAAATATCTGTTAAATCATACTACAATATTTCTAGTTAATTATTGTTTTATGCGTCTGAACATGTAACTAACCTTCTTTGGATAAACATTTTAATTAATCCAAGTCTTCTTAATTAAATCATCTTATTCAGGTCTTACTATATTAAATACATGGGATCCACAAGTTATGGATCCATGTTTATGAACAAACAACTTTTATATACATGGGATCCAAAGTGACATATATGCCTTTGTTTTCACATTGCGCAAACAAAGTGACGTATGCCTTTGTTGCATACTTAAATAAAATGCATGGAGACAATTGGTGCAATTATTTCTAGAGGTACCAGGCAAATTGGACAGCACATAGGTTGGTCATCTTTAATTTTTCTTTGGCGGACTTTTACCACACCTTCCCTCACACTCAACCCTACAAAACCGGTTTGTAAGGTGAGGATTACTCCCCACTTATAAAGTTTACATCGACACTGTCTTTGTGAGATTTCACCACATACTTTACTCTAAATTTTATTTCCAACCTTTAGCTAGCTGTTCGATTTTGAAAAATATACAAATACACTGTTTTCTTTAATTTTTCTTCTTTCTCAATTTACATATGCTTGCATTATATATTCTTTTTAACTTTTTTTTACTCTTAAGATTTTTTGGTCTAGTTTGCCTATTAAAAAAAATAGATAGAGACTCCTATGAATAAGTGCTAAAAATTAATATATGAAAAAAATATTTTTTAATAAATTTAAAGGAAATTGAAATATTAAAAAATTATGTTTAACTGGTTTTTTCTAGTGTTAATGGATGATCCATTATATTTGAAAATGAGAATAGAAAGATTCTTATCTGTTTATTTCATTTTTTAAATCATGCAATCCTATCCAAGTGATTTTTTGATAAAAATATATTTTTTATTTTTTTAATATTTGAAAATAATGTTTTAATCCCTATAATTTTACATAAACATATGTTTCTAGTCTCTCCAGCCAACTGATTAAAATCACATCACTTTTTTTTTTAAATGTAGAAATTAAAAATATATTATTTTTTATAATTAAGAATTAAAACTAGCATTGTGAAATATTTTAAGAGTGTAAAAATATTTTTTATTTTTTATTACAACCGGATAAATTCATTGGATTTTCCATTGATAAACTTGTTGACTTATAGAAACTTGCATTCTTTTCGCCACCTTTTATGCACCATTAAATTTTTTCACTTATTTTGATTAAAGTACGATCAATTATTGACACCCTTACAGAAACGTTTTCTTTTATGAAAAAACAACTAAAACATATACCAAATAGTGCGTATCCATAACTTCAAATTTTAATTTATTTTTACAAAATCATTCACTTGCATTTTTTTAGTTTTTTTTTTTGTCTGCTAAGGAAAGATATTGTATTTAAAGAAAGGTGCCAAAGATACCCTATACATAAATATATGAAGCCAGTAGGACATTGATTATGATATATTTATATCAGTCAGAGATATAAATATTAGAGAACCAAAAGTCTACCAAAAACACATCTAGAAACTAGAACAAAATATGGCCACAATATCTTGTAAAGAAGAAGAATAAGAAGAACTAATATCCAACTGATACACGCGTAGTGGAAACGAATTTATTAGTTGTTCTTTTCATGTGGATTAATTTTACATAATTAAAAGAACGAAAGTGTTCCTTCTAGCAATTTTTCTCTCTAAATAAATTGGTAAAAATACATTTAGTTTTAAATAAATCAATATCTTAAACTTTTTAAACTAAATAATAAACAATTAACACTTTATTTTTTTTCAAATAGATGATTTTTTTACCAACTACGTGGTCATGTAAATCTATATATCAATTAGGTGATTTTTTTCTCAAAATTTCAAAAAGAAATCTCAAAATGATTTTTTTCGTTTTTTCCACTTAATTATATTTCTTATAACATAAATAATGAAAAATAAAATCAATAAATTAAATAAAGATTATATAAGGTTAATTTTATAAATTCTCATTCTTTTTTGTCTATTTATTAATTTTTGTGTTTGTAAAATAACTTTAAGACGATAATTTTTTTAGTGTGAAAAGAGTAACAATGTTTTTTGTTTACTAAGAGAATAAAAAATTAGTTATGCAAACAAATTGAATTTCTTTTGTTTCACTAAATTAATATGTGAAGCAACATGTATCATAAAATAGTAATTTGCAAGTCTTCATTATAATAATATTACATTAATTAATTTTTTTTTATGTTTTTTCAAAAATTAAAACGCTTACCTGTTTATATTATAATTTCTATATTTATATATTAACAAAAAATAATGTCTAGATATTTTTTACATTTGTATTTTTTATAGTTGACATTTTTTTTTCTTGAACATAATATTAATACGAAGTAACTTATCTCAAAAGTAATGACTAGTATTCTTAGAAATTATGAGTAACACACGTTAGATAATTATTTCCCGACATAGTTTATAATTCACATATATTTATATATAAGCTTGTACATTCTGCGAAATACTTGCTAGTTTACATAAAACACAAAGTTAATTAGTTCTCATCTCCCATTATAAAACTTTCTACTGAAAGAAGTTTTTTTCATCATAGTCAAAATGTTAGTTTTTTAATCATAGTCTATCTCTCTTTATCAGTCTTAGATCTATTTGCATTATAAATCCTTTCTTTATTCTTATGACTTTATAGGTCTAGTTTGTTGCATAATAATGGGTATAATTTAGATTTGAGATAAACATAAACATGGGAATGG
>NW_024464660.1:0-24147 GCF_000004515.6 Glycine max | reverse complement strand
TAATTGCAATTTAAAATCATGTCTAAAGCCATGCAACATTGATGCGCATCACTAACCAGCCCCCACCATCGTGCACATAAACATCGGTTGCATTTGGGATGATCCCACTCGAAGAGCAGCTACCACCGAATCAAATTAACTTCACATTTCATTCAAAATTGTCTCTTCATGAAACAAGCTCCAGGTGCCATATATCATTAAGTAAAACAATAATTAAAATTAGGGACTCTGGCTTTTATTAATCCACGATCGTGCAAAGAATAATATATTCTGCGTAATTTTCTCAGCATTGAAAGAGCCATTAATTCCTTAGCATACACTCATTCCTAGCATTCCATACACACCAAAATTTCTGATGCCCACACCGCCCTCCATACATCTGCCTCCTTCTTTGAACTTACGAATACAGAATCTTGCCAAAAATGTGATTCTGGTCATTGTGGCAACACCACATTTACATGCAGCCAGCAGCCAAGAGTAACATTGCCTCCAAATTAGTACCAAGAATTTTATGACATGAGAAGAAACAGTGAGATACCGACTCATCTACCTCAAGGCAAAAGGGACATAAGCACTCATGAGGATTATAAATGGTGTTTCTCCTTTTTAGATTATCCTTCGTTGGTAGTCAATCAATCAAGCATCACTCTCCAAATTAAGAAACACGCCTTAGGTTGTATATACCTTAGTGTAGTAGTATGAGAAAAAATATCCAAGTTAAATAGAAAATTATTTTTATAAATATGAACACTTTTTTTTAAGGCAAAATGTAAAAAGAAAAGTTGCAATTTCTCCCCAATCTCTGCAAGAGGTACATGTGTTACCGTATTACATACATAAAAAAATGGTTTCTCCTAAGTTAACTTTCAGTCCTAAAAAATGCCACTGTTAACTTCTCTAACATCAATCACATTTGAAGTGGCTCCAAACACCAGCAAGAGAAGAAAGTTCATGGTTTTTTGCCTTATATAACAACCACTGCCATGAGATATGTTTTACGGCTGTCAAAATACCCCCTGGTTCACACTTTTTGCAACTAAAGGCTATCATATAAAATATTTCTGTTGGCCGAAATCGGTTACGTTTCTTTTGATCTACCTCGGTCGAAGTTATTTTTTGATCAATGTCGGTTAGAAATTTTTTTGTCAACCTTAGTCAATGATGTTTGTGATCGATATCAACCGATTATATTTTTTTACCAACATCTTGTCAGGACTATTTTTTGGTCAACGTCACCTTGGTTTTTTCGGTCAATGCGACAAAGCTTGTTACCAGGAACAACTTGAGGCACTTGCGGACTCGCTTGTCAGGTTTTTCATCATTGACATGCAAGCTCAGATGGCAAGAGACCAGAAGGAGATCCTGCTTAAGGTTAGGAGAATACTTAGCGCTGTTAATAAATTTCCCTCCCACACAGTTGATGCATCTAACCCTGAAGAAAATGCAATTCTAGTATGGAAGCAACAAATACAAGTTTGTCTTTGTCCTGCTATTCTGATCCTCTCTCTATCCAGATGTATATATGTTTGTTAGTGCATATATATATATGCATCCATGTATATATGTTTGCATATACATACATATATGAATGTACGTAGATATATTCATATATATATATATATATATATATATATATATATATATATATATATATATATATGAATACATATATATACACGTGCTTTGTGCATGTAACCATTTGCATTTAAAGAGTTTGTATCTTTATCTTTGAAACATCTTTTTACGCTATTTTCAATCAATACAAGAATTTTAGATCATTATCTTATTCGTTACTTCTCTTTAATTATATGTGTTAAGTTAAAAAATATTAATGCTTTAAGATGAATTAAGACTCCTAATTGTAACCACATCAGCCATACTTTCCCGTGATAATTCATTTCTGGTTTGGCAACATTTCCCACCTCAACTATCTGTGTCTCTTTTAGTAAATTCAGTAGGGATTGTAAGATTATGTGCTTAGTTTGCTTTGTTTTTTTAGTTTTATGATGTATAAAAAATTATAGATCAGTTAGTAGTTTTGTTTTAGGTTTTGTTCTGGTCTAGATCGGATCATGTTCCGATCTTCTAAATCTTTAGCTTTTACGCACTGTGTGCTTGAAGCTAAGGGGTTATCTTTTGGTTCAGATTGGAATGTATTGGATTATGTTCCGATCTTCTATCACGCATCAAGCCCATAAAAGAGGCTTAGGTCAATTCACTTTCAAAGTTGGGCCTTGCCAAGCGGGATCAAACGACCACCTTAAGGGGGATTGACGAGAATCCGACTATTTCTGCAGAATAAGGGATTAACTGATTGTTTATGATATGCTGGTTAGTCATGTATCATGAAGGGACAACTAACATAAACTTAATAGCACGAAACATTTGCGGGATATGATGGAATATTTTGATGCAGCATAAAGACCCCAACTTGTAAAAATTGTGGGGGGACTGAATGTGCTTCATTTTGAGGAGGCTTTTTCCGGAACAGGTTTGTTATATTTTTATTGCATGTTATTTAGAATTAAAATCTATTATGTCAGTTGTGCATATAGCTTGCGTCAAGTGAATCAATAAAGATTGAACTCGTAACATATTATATTGATTTGATAGTTATATTTCTTAAGTGGGAAAATATTGAGATTCTTAGAACATTTTTGTCAAAGAATCCATTTTAGGTTCTTGGATTATTTTTTGTGAGTCCCATGATGTTATATAGGATGCAAGAACTTCTATCATTTGTTATTCTAATAGTAGAATCCAATTTGGATTATTAGATTTTACTAGCACAAGAAAAAATAATATTTTTGAAAAAATAGTAGTTCTTTTCCTAGAACCCAATCTCCATCTTAAAAAACTCTTAATAAGAATAATAGTAGATCTAGTGGATAAGGTTCTTGAGTTCAAGAATCCCATTAAAGATGCTATTGGGCCTTTGACAAACTGTCCATGTTGTGCTACTCATTAACAAACCTGTGCTTACATTTCATAGGCTCTGGTGAAATAATAGATAAAAGTTATTTATATACAAATATTTCTAAACATTATTAAATGTATTACATAAAAACTATAGACCAATAATATCATTAAAAATGACGCATTTTAATATGTTAAGCAAATAAGATAATTTCAATCAATCTCGAACAGAAAATATATATAGAGAGATATCGAGTTTAATACTTATGTATTGATGATGTAAAATGATTTTACACTATTATAAATTATTGTTTGAATTACTTTAAAATAATTATTTTAAAAGTCAACAAACTTATCACATAGTGAGTTGCAATTAGGTAATGGTTTAAATATATTTTTGGTCTCTGATAAATACTCATTTTTTGCATTTGGTCCCTAATAAATTTTTGCTTTGTGATGGGTCCCTAATATTTAAAAAGTTTTGTTCGAAGTTCCTGCCGTTAGTCGAAATCCATTATCTTCATATGTGATCGTTAACCGATCACGTAAGATTTTTTATTTTTTTATAGAAAAAAGTAAAAAAACGACATCATTAAGTCCCCGAATCCTCCAAACCACCCCCACCAGTCCCCAACCAACTCCTCCACTAGCTCCACACCACCGCTATTGTGTCTCCAAAACCCCCCAAACCTCCCTTGAAACCCCATGGCAGCAACACAACAATAATTCTAACCCATTTTCTTTTTTTCTTCTCTTGAACCATGGCTCCCCATGGCAACAACAAATCTCCTTCTCTAAAAAATCACTCATGGACCCCCCTTCCCCAAAGAAAACCCTCCTCTTTGTTTTCATCATTTCCTTCTCTTCACCTACGACACACAAGTGAGTTTGAGGGCCAAGTGTGAGAGAGAGACTGGGAGAGAAGTGAGGTTTGAGAGTTGAAGGAAGTTACTGGTGGTAGCTGGCGCTGGCACGAGCAGTGGCACGACTGGCAACACCAGTGGTGGCCGATGGCTGGGTTGGTGGTGACCTTTAAGAAGGGAGAACAAGAAGAGACAATCATGAAAGCAAGGGTTTGCAAAAAGAGCTCGCAACTATGAAAGGTCGACGACAAGTTCAGACATCGCTATCCCACTCATTTTTTCGTGCTCTATGCAATGGACCGAGCGGAATCGCATTTTAGGGTAAGGTTTTGTTGACCTTCTTCTACCCATGAAACTATTTTGATGTGTTCTCTTAGAAACCTTATCCATGTGAATTTCTTGAGTTGGGAGTTGGCTTGGTTTGATTTGAAAATGTAAAATTGATTGCAAGATCCTAAAAATCGTTGGTGAGGACCTCTTCACCTTGGATCTTCACGAGTGACGAAGTCATAGTGACAAATCCATAAGAAAGGTATAGAAGAAACTATAATGGGTTGTGTGAAAACGTAGAGGAATGCTGAAGAATGATTTTTTGATGCCCAAGGGATTTTGACTATAGTTTCTTATCATTAGTCAAAATCCGTTATTTGCTGAAGAATGATTCTTTTATGCCCAAGGGATTTTGACTATAGTTTCTTATCATTAATCCTAATCTCAGTCAGACAAAAATCACACATGACATGTCTGTGTGGCTGGTTAACGATCGTGTGAGCAAATAACAGATTTTGACTAATGATAAGTATTTCAAACAAAACTTTTTAAATATTAGGAACCTATTACAAAGCAAAAATTTATTAAAGATCAAATGCTATCCATTCCATTATGCCAACCTATGTTCCTTTTCCACTTCAGCTAGTGCAACTTGTACGGCTGATTCTTTCTGCTGTCATACACAAGCATGTCTTGTTTCTGAGGCCCATTTGTCCTTTCTTTTTCTATTCCCCACCCCCTCTTTTCCCTATCCTTTTATATACCTTCATTATGGACCTATCAAGTTCTAACCAGGAAAATTCCAAAAACATTTCTAACCCAAATCTCCAAATTTACATGATGTCAAATAAGAAACAAACTAATAAATAAGAAAATGTGATTAAAAATAATATATAACACTACAGAGAAAAAAATCAGAAAATTAATTTTCCATGCATACTATAAAGAGATTACAAAGTAAAAAATATATATTTTCATGGGAGAAATGTTCATGTGAACACAATAATTACCTTGACTCCGTATAGTGATATTTTGTTGCATATCATTGCAGCAACTTTTTCAAGAGAATGACTTGAGTATTTCCCACCTCTAGCTTCTTCTTCAATTTTATTTGCAGAACTGTTGGAATTTGAATCAGTGGGAACTTGCAGCAAGCAAGCAACAGAAGCAAGGGGGTGCAATTAGAAAACAAGACCAAGAGAGCAATTACAAGACCCACTTACCTCAAGGATTAGGTGTGAAACAAGCAGGTGCATCATATCTGGAAGAATGATGCTGGTCGGGTAGGAATAGACAAACTTAACAATTTCCTGATATTCTGTAGCACAAAAAGACAAATTCGATTATTGAGAAATCAGTATAAATAATACTATGTAATAACAACATCAATCAATGGAATATACAATTGTTCCTTCCCTTATTCTTCTCATTCTTCTCTCCGTGGAGGCCCTGGTCCTTGAAAACCAGCTTCTATCTTCTTCCCTATCAACAAGTATATAGCATATATAATTATGTATGATAATTTTAAGAAAATAAACAACACTAATATAAAATATATAGAATAGTAAAATACAAAAAAAAAAACAAGATCATATCTGCATTTCCAGAAGTATCTTATGGAATCTAGATTACCCAGGAAGTTAAATTAAAAACTTGAAAGAAGAAACAGAGAAAAAAGAAAATATTTTAAGATAAGTTGTAACCCGGAATCAAAATAAAAGTTTATAAATAATTCAAGCACATATATATATTTTGGTGTCTTGGTCTTATTGATGTATTTTGCAGACATTGATATACTTTTATTACCCTATAGAGCTGGAACAAGATCAACTAATTGAAGGTTTAGTGACATTGTCACAAAGCAAAGAAAATGCCTGATTTATGAATATTCACCTTGAATCTACGTGAGTCAGAACAATTTCGTTCACCAAAATATGCCATTGCAGTTGAGGTGGTCGGTCGTATGTGAAAGAGTCTGTTATGAGATGATGATCTTTTCATGCATTTCGGTATTGTCCTTTGCATTAACACTTACACAACATTCTCCAACTGAGTTAGCAGTTTGTCAGTAGTGAAACCCTCCTTGTCCAACAATTCCATATGAGGAACACTACCTGACAACATTGCTGATTTCAAAAGCCTTGAATTCTTGGATATCTCTTATAAACTCTTTTCCTCATCCTTGCCATTGGGAATTGGTAAATTAGGGAGCTTGCAGAATCTCTCGTTGGCTGAAAATAACTTCTCCTAACTCTATTTCAGAAATGGCCTCCATCAAGTCCCTCAACTTGACTTGCATGGGAATATGCTTCAAGGTGTACCCAACAGTAGTATGTTAGAAATTCTGAGGAACTCTATGCATTCTGCACTCTACTTTTTCACGAAATGCCTCCATTTCAAACCAAATAAAATGGTGATCAAATCTTCAATACTCTCATTAAACCAAAAAATATATGAACCCAACAGTAGTATGCCCTTAAAGGTGTACCATGCTTCAAAAAGCTTCATCAACACATGCGAAATTCTGAGGAACTCTATGCATTCTGCACTCTACTTTTTCACGAAATGCCTCCATTTCAAACCAAATAAAATGGTGATCAAATCTTCAATACTCTCACTATTACTTTCCTATATATCAATATTCTCACTTTCTAAGGTACAAACTATCAGGACACTTCCTTTTTTCTAACAAACCCATGATCACAAATTTCTTGAAAAATCTAATAAATTCAAAAGGTTCATGAGACTGCATTCATCCAATTCTAACAGTAAATAACAGGAATAAAGGCCCATGGTTCAGAAATATTCAATCAGCATAAGTTATTACAACAACAAACCTTGTATAGCTTCTTCCCAGAACCAAATTAAAACCTTTACTCTGAATTTGAAGAACAACTAGCAACTGCGTATATCAGTATAGCTTTTGTTCCTTAACTGGCCCTGTGCAATTTGAAGTTTAGCTTTTGTTCGCAACAAATCGCCTTGATCCCATATATCGAAAACCTCCTTTCACTGAAAACCTCCTTCCAACAAAAGATCCAGAAGCACTGTGTCACACACTTGCACAGTCGCACTCCAACACCGAAAACCTCCTTTCACCGTCGCACCCCACCGTAGCACTCTAGCACCGACTGCATCGCAGCAAGAAGCCAAGAAGCATGAACCAAATAAGTTTGCACTTTGCATAACTCGAACAAGGTAGACAAAGTCTACTCAAATAAGTAGCTACAACACGACACCGTTTCGGGTTTTCGTAAATCCACATACTCGTAGCAGACTCGCGAGTCTACCCAAACTCGCCCAAGTTTGCGCTAAATCAGATGAGTCTATTCCGTTTTCAATTCTGCTTTCGATTTAACTCGCTGAAGCTTAGTGGAATCGTAAAATCATACAATTCTACGATTTAAAACATGAGTTTAACAACCTTGGATGATTCAAGTAAAATAATCCTACTAGAGATCTTATGTGCAAATGCAACGAAACACACATAAAAGTACATATTAAAGATTTAACAATATCATAAATTTAAATAATTTTAAATATGATAGAGATCACAAATATCATTGATGGGATACAATCTTACTCAATGTCATTATGGACGTCAATGTTCCTACCCTGAGTAGTTAACACAAATGCAAACCAAAAATTCAATAATAATTATTTTTATTTTTAAATTCTATAAAATCATTTTAAGTAAATATATAATAGATATATTAAAATTAATATATTAGTCCCCGTTGATCCTTGTGTATGAAATAAATTGGGTTGGGAGGGGAATAGTCAAATCATGTGCACTCAGAATTCTCGAGGAAGATTAGTCACTTAGTATTTTTATTTTAAAAAAAATTAAATTATTTACTAAGAAATAGCATAAATTAAATTAGTTTTATTCTCTTTGGGATAATGACTAAAAATAATTCTTCTTATGGGCCAACCATTATAGGAAAAAAAAAAACTCTTTCGCGAGTAATTAAAACAATTGCATATTAAAGACTCAACAATTTATTTTTAATTCGAAATTTTATAAAATTAGTTTTAATTAGAAATCATATAAAATAAAATTAAATAATCTTATAAATAAATATTTTATTCATTAATATTTATATTATAAGGTTGAAATTTTTATACTATAAATAAATTTAATTTTAATTAGTTAACAAATTTATTACAAAATAATGTTTTGACTCTATGTTAAAAATTAATTAATTAAATATATTTTTATTAAAACTAATTTTAAATCATTTCGTCAATAATCTCATAAACTTAATTAGTTTAAATATTTTTGTAGTAGAAATCATAAATATCATTCATAAGAAAAAATCCTACTCGAAATTGGATTATTATATGCAACAAAACTATTTCTTCCAATATTTTATAAAACTACATACCAAAAGACTTAATAATATCATATATTATAATAATTTTAGTTATGCTAGAGATTACAAATATGATTAGTGACAAGAAAATCTTGCTAAAGACTATTATAGACCACAATATTTTTTTTATCCAAGTAGTTAACACAACTACACATAAAAAAAACTGAAATAGTATTTTTTTTTTTACTTTCAAATCTTATAATATTATTTTTATTTGGAAATCATTCTTACATAATTATATAACATTTTATTAAATATATTTTTATCACAATATAATTTTAAATTACTTACTCAATAAAATCATAAATTATATTAATTTTAATTTTTACATAATATGTAGTAATAAAAATATTAAAATTAATTTATAAAATGTATTTTTATTACAAAATAGTTTTAGGTTACTTACTGAATATGCTCTTTCTTCAAGTATTTCACACAAATTCATATCAAAAACTTAATAATATCATAAATTAAAATCATTTTAATCATGACAGGGATCTTAATTATCATTCATGAGAAATAATCCTACTCAAAATTATTACAAATGACACAGTTCTTTCGCCTAGTAGTTAACACAATTGTATATCAAAGAGTAAAAATAATATTATTATTTTTTAATTTGAAAACCCATTTTTACTTTATAATCACTTCTACATAATATATAATAACTACTAAAATTTAATTATTAAATATAATTTTTAATACAATACTTTTAAAATACTTACTCAATAATACATTTAATTAATATATATTTTTTATGATAGAGACCAAAAATATCATTCATGAAAGACAATCACGTGTTTAACGTCATTATAGGCGAATTATTATGGGTGACAAAGCTTTTTCTTTAAGAATATTTAACATAACAACATATTAAAGAATCCACGATATCTTTTTAAAAATTTGAAATCCTATAAAATCAATTTTACTTAGAAACCGTATAAAATAATTTTATGAATGAATTATTTTTTGAATAATTTATGTTATGTAGTTGAAATTTTTATACTATTAATTAATTTAAATCTAATTAGGTAATATGTTTATTACAAAATATTATTTTGTCTCTTTTTTTAATAACTTCATATATGGAAATTTTATTAACTAATATTTATAAAATAAGTTTAAATATCATTTTTTCATAATTATATAAGAAATATTTTAATATTAATTTATTAAATATATTTTTATAACAAAATATTAAATACTGAATAATATCACAAATTAAATTAATTTTAATAGTGTTGATTTTTTTACATAAATACATGATAAATATATTAAAATAAAATTTATGAAGATAAAACAGGTAAAAATATGAATAATAGTTTCAATTTTCAAATAATAGAAGACAATGATTTAAATAGCCTAAAAATTAGGATTTTGATTTTTTTTTTGCTTGAATATTCTAATCCTTTTTTCATGTTTATTGAATATAAATACTAAATAGCTAATTATCTTTTTTAAGCAAGTGTATTTTGAATATGCGTAAAAAGGAGAGCGATCTGCGTAAATGTATGGGTATCTTGCTAGTTATTAACTTATTGTAAATGGAGATATAATATTGATGGGATGGTTAAAAAATTATGAAAGAAAAGAAAATTTGTGACTTTACTTCCTTATACTAACAAAAACTCACAAAATAACGATTAAAATTTATCAATTAAAAAAACTTATTATAAATTCAACTAGAAACAACTTTAATTTCAGTGATATTCGTAAATGGCAGACAACATTTCATCACTTCACTTTAATAAAGGATGCAAACTTGCAGTAGTAAGGGAAAAATCAAGCTTATTAAGACATAATTGAATAATTGAAGTTTATTTCAAAATTAGTTAATTTAATTATGGTAAATGTTAACTAGTGTTTTTAAGGTATTAATTGGTTATAAAGAACTAAAATGATAATTTTTTTATTGAAATATATAAAATAGTATTATTTATGATTTTTTTTACATACTCTTATGATTTTCATAATAAATATTTTTTTATTTTAATTTATTAACTAATGCCTTAGGGCACTGATTAGCAATATCCTTTAGGTTTTAGCAACCATTAATTGATTTTTATTTTTTAGCCATTGAATTTTTCATTTTAAAATTATTATAAAATATTAATTTATTAAATCAGAAACTAAAAAGAACAATTTATCAAAATTCAGAGATTAAAAAAACTTTTATAATTTTAGTAACTAAAAAAATCTCAGCCCAACAATAAAGAAAAATAAATATAAACAATTTAATAGTAAATTTAATAATTTTTTGCGGTGATCAAAGATATGGTTAAAATGGAAGTTTGTTGACTTAATACATGCCAACAAGGTACTATGATGGGTGACATGGCATGTGAAAAATTGAACTCTCACGTCCTTGTTATGTCAATCTTAACATCATATCACCAGTCTTGTGTTAGCAAAAATTTCTTAAATATTTATAAGAAAATTTATAGAAGAATGAAAATCACCCAATTGTTTTGGGATCTATGCAAGCAAAAGTATACAAACAAAACAACATATACAGAAAAGTACATACACACCATTCTAGAGAGGGTGTGCTTATTTAATTGCCAACAAAACAACATATTATAAATTGAGCATGCTTATTTCAAGAGTAATTAAATTAACTACCAATTTGATATCTAGAGTATTACTCTTTCTTATAAATAGTCCTTAAAATAACAAAATCATATATAAGTAATTTCTAAAGTGTTGAATATCCATTAATGCATATATACATTGAAATATTTTATCAATGTATAAGGATTAATTTATATTTTATTTTAGTGACTATTTAAGAGATGAAATTGATAATTTACGCTGGTCTTATTTGGATTCCTCGAACTTCAATGCTGCTCTTGGGGTTCTCATCAGTGACTATTATAGAACTCACCCAATCTTACCTCCATCCACCCATCGTTTCTCTGCACAGAATGTCCATGCAAGAGTGGGGATGTCACGGAACGTTAAGGGACACCTCAACAGGCTTGTTCCTGAACCCGGTGGCATTATTCCTTAGCCTAAACACTAAGTATGCCTCCTATACCGGAACTTGTTTCTAATGATTATTTTTTTAAAAAAATAACAAATTAACATATTTAATATATTAAGAATACAATGTATTTGAAATAAATTAATTTCAATTCTATGGTACCAAAAGTAACTGGATTTGAAACATGTTTCAATTGTTAATATTTTGGTACAAGGAAAATTTCCGAGATAGCCAAAACTGTCAATTGAAACCTTGAGATACCATAAATATGACCCAACATAATCATATATCATATATATACTCCTAGGAAAATATTTTTTACATGAAATAAAGTCTCCTCATCCTTGCCATATGAGGAACACTACCACACAACATTGCTGATTTCAAAAGCCTTGAATTCTTGGATATCTCTTATAAACTCTTTTCCTCATCCTTGCCATTGGGAATTGGTAAATTAGGGAGCTTGCAGAATCTCTCGTTGGCTGAAAATAACTTCTCCTAACTCTATTTCAGAAATGGCCTCCATCAAGTCCCTCAACTTGACTTGCATGGGAATATGCTTCAAGGCAATTTGGATTAATAAATTACTCTAGAACCTGAAAGGTTAGTTAATTCACAATTTTTTTTTAAAATTATTATTACCAAAATTTTATGATATCATTGATGTTTATATTTTTATTTATTATATATATATATATATATATATATATATATATATATAAATTATTACATTACTTAAAAATTATTTATGAAAAGTAAATTTAATTAAATATAATATTCAGTAACTATTCAAGTATATATAAATATAATTATCAACTTGTATAACAGAGATATACTTTTAGCTTCTTTTTAGAAAATATTACTATTAGCTTTAAAATGATTTATATATATGTGATATTTTAAATTACATTTTTTGGTGAAATATTTTAAATTACTTTGTATCACAGTTATTATATATCTTCAATATTTTTTTTGAAAAAATAGAATTAAAATTAAAACTTAAGATCGAGATCAATCCAGACTTATTAAATCATATTTAAATTTTAAACTACATCAATTGAACAATGAATTAAGAAAACCAAAAATTGTATAAGATGATATTTCTCTTTTTCAAAACCAATTTAATCTACTCTATAAACTCCTCTTAATCGGACAACTATTAGAAAAGTGAAAAGGAAAATATAAAAAATTAAAAAAGTAAATAATTCGACTTTGTAGAAGTCATAACCACATTCTTTATCATCCTTCTCTTCTCTATCCCCTCATTGTTGCACCTGACACATTTGTTTAACACGTTGTCATATTGTCTGATCAATAGGAATATGATATATCGCCTCTTTATTTTCTGATCATGTAATTGCACTGATTTATTTTCTGTTCTTATCATGATTGGTTTCACATTATTATTATGTCATGCACTTCATCATGATGTGTTGCACTAATATTAATGATCGTTCTACAAATCTTTGTTGTACCCCTTAAATTTCATTAGCTTCTGTCTTTTTTTTCTGATGGAAATTAATTAATTAACATTGATTTTTGAAGTGCTTGTTGATTACATGCACCATGGAGGAAAGAGTGGGGCTTTTGTTTCTGATTTTTTCATGCAAGAGAGGTAACAATTGTTAGATTGGCCTTTTTCTTATCTTTTTGCTTTTAAATTTAATTATCGTGCTAAGTGAGATGGATATAACGTAGTTACAACCTCACACCAAATTTACTGTACCATAATAAAGTTTACCTGGTTCTTGTAGTAAAAATATAAATAGTGATGAACCACATACCTTCTAAAACCATACCCATACCTGTTTCATATACCTAGTAACTTAGAGATAGAATGCAAGGCTTGCATTATTCACTCTCCTATATATTTATTTACCAAACTTTGGTGGAAATTTTAAGGAGTGACAGGTTCATATTAGCTTTTAACCATCAATGGAAAACTGGAAAAAAGAAAAGGCTGGCACTAACAACCAGTTATTTGTCAATAGGAAAGGAAGCTTGGGCCCAATTGAAGGATGTTGTGGAAAATTAGTCTCTTTGATTACAGAAGCTTTACTTTTTTTTTTCCAATACTTACAAAAATATCATCATATTTTTTTACCTCATGTCATGATTTGAAGAATGTGTTTTGCTACAAAGTACTGATACTTTAATTTGCTTCATGCATCTATATCTGATACCAATATATTGATATATTTCACTGGTACATATATGTAAAGTGACCAATTCTTTTAAAAAAAAATTATGATAATCAAATATAGTGACATGTAACATAGAAGTAAGTATAATATAGAAATATAAAAAGTATTGTTTCTTGATGAACCAAATATGAAAATTGTTTTGTTTATAGATAATTTCAAGAAAGAAATGAGATTGATCATTGATAGTACCATTCTTATTTGTGAACAATAGGAAAATATGATCTACAATTTTTTGATTTTATTTTTAGCAATGTCTAAGAAGTATGTATGTTCTTCAATTTACCGAATTGCAATTGTATATTTATCATGCTTTTATCAATTCTTACATATCTACATATCTATCATATTTTTATAATAATCATACCACTATTAATTTATAGGACAGAGGATAAGAGATAAGCTGAAATCATCCAATCCTTCTGAAGTTCACTTGATACACCTTTTCATCCTTCACATCGTACCCAACGAAAACCCTCACAAATGAAAATTCAACTATTGAGAAAGTGTCAATTTCACGTCAATTAAATCAAAAGTTACATTTAGCACTAGTTCAAATTTGAACTTAGATTCATGGATAGGTACAGTTTCTCCGGGCCAATCAACCATATCTGAAAAACAAAAATAAGTTTCCCACGGTCACTTTCACTCTGGCCTCAATAATCTTAAAGATAAATTAAGTTAGAATATAACAACATTGATGTGTGTAACATTTTTCCCGAGAATCATTATATTTAAGTATTTATCAATGTTGTTACTTAGTACCTGTATCGTTACTTCTTCTAAACATATATACAAGGTCAATTTCCACGTTGCCTTTGATGATTTGTTGATTCTCTGTAGATTCAGTAACATATATACAAGGTCAATTTCCATTTCAGAATGAATTGGATTTAGTAAAACGTAAAAGGAGAAAGACATGAAATGAAACATATCCTTGACAAATAGTTTTCTAGTTGGTTAGACTTAGAAGATACCTGATGATCATCCTTGGTGGCTAAATCCATCTATCGTCAACCTTAATGCCAGGGATGTGGGAAATTTTAGGCCAAATTTGAGGGTGCTTCATGCGGCATCGTTTTTCCAGCAAAGGACATTCCCATATGGTTAATTTTATTAGAGAGTCAGGAAGCCTTTCTCCAGCCATATTCTCCAGCAAAGGACATCCCCTCATGGTTAATTCTTGCAGGGATGTGAGATGGAGAAGCCCTGTGCAGTCCAACATCTCCAGATTTGAAAACTTAAATAGATACAGAGACGTAAGGGAGGGAGGCAGCAAACCCTCTTTAGGGAAGGACTTGATGCCATCACATCGACCCCCAACATTGAGATGAGTAAGCATGCCCATGGATGGCCATGCTAGGCCGCTCAGTAGTTTCTCACAATTCACAATCCAAACTGTTCTCAGGTTAGGTGGCATACCCCGTTTTGGAAAGGACTCAATTTCTGGGCAGTTGGATATGTAAAGATCTTCTAACTTTGGGAGAAGAGTACTCATCTCTTCAGGCAATCCTTCTCTCCCGAATGATACAAAGTTGGGGCATTGGTAAATACTCAAAGAACACAGACTCTTAAATGACTCTGCCCCTGAAACCAAAAGATATTCCATATTTTCACACTTTCCGATTGTGACATCTCTGAGATTTGGAAAGGTAACCAATGGAAGAGATGTGAGTGAATCACAACTGCTTTCTATTGACAGTGTTTCCAGTAACTCATGTTTGTGTTGCGTCGGGAATTCCAGTTTTTTAAGATCCTCGATATACAGACTCTTCACTGATTCAGGTAAACGACCACCCGGAAATGACATGGCTGACGAGCAATCCCTTAATGTTAAAGACCGGAGACAAGTTGGTTCGGCGCTGCTGATGGCTCCATCATGGACTCCACCATTGGGCTTCCTTCTACTTCTATAGTCTCTAGCAAGAGAGGAAACGCATGCAGTGCTACTTTATTGCTTTTACTTATCTCCAAACTTTGAATGGCGGGAGCCGTTGGGAGAGAAGAGCCAAGCAGCTCACAATTTCTAATTGTAAGTGTTTTCAGAGCAGGAAGGTGATTCGGCAAACTTCCCTCTAGTTTGGGGCAGTCACGTATTTCAAGAATTTCAAGCACAGGAAAAGCTTCTGAATCGAAGGAACTCCACACCTCCCAACAAGGCATGTGATGAATGGCCAGAGATTCAAGGGAGGGAAAGGGCGTCCCAGAACGACAATCTTCGTTCTTGTAAAAACCTGCATCAATAGTCTTCAGCCTATTCAATCGTGCAATCTTAAGGACCTTGAGAGAAGGTAGTTGTCCAAGTGAAGGAAGCATACTACAGTTGTCACAATCACGCAATTTTAGACTCATCATATTGCAGTAGGAAGAATTTCCCATCCAATCTGGAAATCTGGTTCCTTTATAGCCTTTTATATACAACGATTCAATGTTAAAGTGAGGCTGTAACTTGCAAAGCACATCTATTTCAAGTTGGAAGTTGGTACTGTTGTTGTTACATCCAGACCATTCCAACTGTAAACTATTAATGTGTTTTTTATCCATCATCCTTGCCTCCAACGCTTCATCACTTTGGGAAACATTCTCCAAGTTCCTAATTTCAAGTTGACCACGAAGATTTGAAAGTGCTCCCAATTCTTTGATTCCATTCTCTTCGTGCTTGCCCACAGCAAAGAAATCCAGATGTTGTAAATGATTTAATTTACTCATTCCTCTCGGCATCTCTTTTATAGGAGTTCCAAGTATCTCAAGATGACGCAAGTTAACAAGATTGCACATGTCACTAGGCAACTTAGTCAGCTTTCTGCAACTACACAACTTCAAAGTTTGCAGATTGTATAAATTACATAATGACTTTGGCAGTGTTTCTACACTTGAAAAAGAGAGATCTAAATAGCGCAGATGGATCAATTTACCTATTGAGTCAGGCAAAGAATCCAGACTTTGGAAGTCACAAAATGATAAAACTCTCAAGTACATAAGCTTCGACATTATGATACATTGTGCCTCCTCATTGTTGAATGGAGCAGCTTCAAAATTTATAATGGACAAGAAAGTTCTCAGAAATTTTGCTCTACCAACAACATCAAAGTTGTCCAAGACTGAAGAATTGAATTTGGCAAATGACAAATGACGAGTCTTGGTGTTGATCTTTGTTTCTTTCCCAAGTTCTTCTGATCTAAAGTAAAAATCTCCACCGAGTGATGTGGCTAGATCATGCATGAGGTCATGCATCACAAAACATTTGCCATAAGGCCAACTACTTCTACTTGTGTTTGAACGTTGGAAAAATGATCTCGAAACCAAATCATCAAAATACTCATGACCAACCTCTTCTAAAGTCCTACCTTTCCTTGGTTTCTTCAAAAGATCTTCAGCCATCCACAACAAGATTAATTCATTTTTTTCAAATTCGTAATCTTGTGGATACAACGAACAATAAACAAAGCATCGTTTTAAATGTGGAGGGAGATAATGATAACTAAGTCTCAGTGCTGGAATAACTTTACACTCACTTTCAGAAAGTTCCCAAATGTCACTATTGAGAATATTATTCCAATCCCCAATGTCATGCTTTCTTCTCAACATGCCTCCAAGCGACTCTGCTGCTAAAGGCAGTCCGTTGCACTTTTTAACAATCTCCTTTCCAATTTTTTCTAGTGTTGCTGTGTTCTCGTTAGATTCCGTGGAAAGACATGCATGGTTCGCAAACACTGACCAACAATCTTCATTCGACAATTGGTTTAGATGATAGGTGTGAACAGTTTGGACTACAGATGCTGTTTTTTCACTGCGGGTTGTTAGAAGAATTTTACTTCTCCTAATAATCCCACGGTTAAATGGTTTCTTAAGAAGACGCCAATCAACATAATCCTCTGTCCAAACATCATCCAAAACAATTAAGAATTTTTTATCTTTCAGCTTGTCCATCAATTCAAGATGAAGTAGATTCAGATCACTCAATTTACAAGCCTTTCCAGTCACCGCCTCTATTATAGTTTTTGTGACCTTGAGAACATCAAATTCTTGAGAAACACAAACCCATGCCTTAAAATCAAAATCAAATATCTGTTTCAAATTCTCATCATTGTACACCAATTGGGCCAAAGTAGTTTTTCCAACCCCACCCATGCCCACAATAGGAACCACAGACACATCACTACCGTCACTGTTATCCTCCGACAACAACTTGATTATGGCCTCCTTATCTTTCTCCCTACCATATATATGAGATCCATCTTCCAGAGATGTTGATGGAGCTTTCCATGACAAGTTCTCCACTGCACTCTCTTTCAAATCAAGACTCTCCTTGAGTTTTAAATGAGACTCAAGTGTGACAACTATGTCTTCCAACTTACTAACGATCTTGCTATCGGAAAAGCGAGAAAACAAGTCTCTTACCTTGTTTTGGGTGGCAGCTTTGGTGAAAACATGGTCGAGTAAGTCATCGGCTTCATAGACAGCATCTTTGAGATCATTGAGCCAGTGTTTGACATTGGTGTTTGTGATCTGTTTCTTCTCGGCATCATCAAGCACAGCTCCAACCACTCTGAGAGTGGTCTCCAACTTTTGAAGCAACTTCTTGCTAAGCTTCTTTCCACGGATCAAGTCAACAAAGTCAGGTGAAGCCAGCCTGTCGAAAAGCACATCAAGGAAAGCAGAGAGAAAGGCACCACCGACCAGTGCTGCTGCCATTATCTCAAGAACAAAAGATGACCAGAGTAGAAAGACAAAGGCAAGGGAATTGGTTGCTATGAACTGGGTTGGTTCTTGGTAAGGTTAACTGATGTGATGAGATTTGGCTTAATTCAACTCTCTTCACCTTCACTCGTTCTGCTGTGCAAGACAAAAGTATGGTCTTTTTTATTTGTATTATTATGGTGGTGGGTGACTTATCACGTTGGGAGTCTCTTTCCTGTTCCCCACATTTAAAAAGTGATGATATTTCTACCGTTAATTTAAAAAAAATGGATTATATTTCTAAAATGCTTTAATTAAAGTTTGTGATGGCCAGCTTTCTCGCTTTCCAAATCGTGTGGAGCAGTGGTGTGTGTTTTTTTCTTGGTGATATGTGTGGATGGCTGCAAGGGTACTGTGCGTAATTATGTTCCTGTGCTTTAATGCTGAGACAAGTTGTATTGAAGCAGTTTGCACATGTGTTTTGGATATTTTTATTTAAAAAATAAGTTAATAGTAAAATTGAAAATGAATTTTTTTTGTTAAATCCAAAAGTTATGTAAAGATCCTCAACTTAGAATTTTTTTTCTAAAGTTAAAATTTAAAATCAATTTTTCAATGTGAAAGTAAATAGTGAATATTTACTTAAATTCGTGTTAGTTTATATTTCAACCTAATCATTAAAATTGTCATAGAGATATGGTATTTTATAAAGATCTAACACTGAATCATGATTTTATAAATTTAAAATGACTGATAATGATTTATGTTTTTTAATCAAGTGGTAAAAGATTTAAATTTTTATTAATTCTTATATATAGAATAAATTTTGTTAGGAGGAAAATAAAAAAATGAGATTAAAAAATTATTAAGACAAGAAAAATGTTGAACAAATTAAAAGAGAAAGAATTAAAGAAAGGACACATGCTAATTGATCCCTAAAAATATAATATTAATGAATTCAAGATTTGAATATCCTTATATGTACGTTAAAGATGTGTGCAAAAAGAAAAGTGTGATTTTTTATTAAATAAAATCAATAAAATAAATAATAGATACTAATAAAATAAAGAATATTGTGAAGATGTTATAATAATGATAATAATAATAATAATATAGAGAGTGATTAAAGTAATTTGGCATGAAAAATTATTATTCAATTCAACTCTTTTTTTATGTTATATATCTATTGTAATTATTTGATAAATACTTCCATAAAATTTTTTGGTTGGTGATTATCCTTTGAATCTTATCTATATAAAATTTTTATTATTAGTCAAGTAAAATATATTTAGTGAGATCATCTCAAACAACAATACTAAAATGAGAGATAAAGAAAATTTAAGTCCAACAAATGAAAATATTTTACTATATGTAAAACATATTTTTCTCCTATCATATTTAATAAATATAATTTTTATAAAATATAATTTTATTTTAAATCAACAGGTATAAATTTTTATCAATAGTGAAAATAGATTTAAGTGAACTTTCTAGAAAAACTTTTTTATTTGTTTGTTTAAGTGTTGAAGATATTTTTCTTTTTAGTATCAAACAAAATCTTATAGGATTTTTTTACTCCACTACACTTGCTCTCTCCTCATTTTTTTCAAAATACACCTGCCTCAAAATTGTTTCCTAAACAACACTCCTTTTTAGCTTGCAGAGAGAAGTCGGGGTTAGGGAACCCAACTTCTCTTTGCTCCTATTATTTTTTAATTTAAAAAAATTATTAAATTCATTTTTTATATATTTTTTAAAATAAAAACCCTTGAGCTTCCTTCTACTTCTATAGTCTCTACCAAGATTTTGTTGCTTTATTGCTTTTAATTATCTCCAAACTTTGAATGGCGGGAGCCGTTGGGAGAGAAGAGACAAGCAGGTCGCGATTACTAATATAAAGTGATATTAGAGATTCATATAATAATTAATTAGTTTTAAGAAATATTTAATTTCAGTTTTTTGCATTTAATTTAATTAATTTATATGTAAAATTATTCAAAATATTATTTATAAACTTTAAATATTATAAAAATTAATTTTTATTTAAAAATTAAAGTATAATAATTGAATCATTTTATCATTCATATTTTAAAATTACCATAATATTTTAATTTAATATAATTTATGTGTTTAAATTTTTATATAAAAAATTCTCATATAATTTTATAAATACGCGCGTGAATTTATTATTAAATATATGTTTCGTGCATAACAAGAGAGTTGAATAAGTACCGAGTGTCATTGTTATTCTTTCAAAAATTAGAGTTCAACTCTTGACATCTTTCCACCACCTCACTTAGTCGCAGCATCTGACAATATTTAATTTATAAGTAATGTTTTCAGTATTCTAATTAATAAGAATTTTAGCTTATATAAATATTGGATTTAATAAATAACATACAAATTTAAATATTTTAACCCAATAATTTAATTA
The DNA here is from genome assembly GCF_000004515.6 of Glycine max. Classification (NCBI taxonomy): domain Eukaryota; kingdom Viridiplantae; phylum Streptophyta; class Magnoliopsida; order Fabales; family Fabaceae; genus Glycine; species Glycine max. Next base: position 3,424 of record NW_024464660.1, on the reverse strand, counting down.
AAATCGTATACAAATGACTCAAATCAACTCATTCTTAAGTCATAGGTATGATGAAACTCAATCCAAACTTACCTGCATACACCTCTATGTCGGCTGGCTGAATTTTTAAAACAAAATTTTCTTGTATTTTAAAAGTGGATTTGTGCAATTCGTAAAAGGAAGGTTGTGTTAAATAATTGACGAAAAAGAATTCGTGGCGAATTATCTTTTGTCAAATCTGCCCGAGGTGTGATCGATTTTGTCAAAACCCATTTTATATTTGTAATTAATATTTTATTTTAAAATTTATTGTTGCAGTTCGTACGTATACAAGTTAGTGACTATATATAGTTTACAGTTCGTGTGTTTCATGCCAATATATAATTTTCGTAAATAAATTGCACGAATCCTTTGCATCACTCATATATACAAGTGCTGCAACTTGTTATCACCTACTTGACTAGTCACATATATTTAATTTTAACACCAATTTGAGGAAAAATAAATTGTAAGAATTATTTTTTGTCAAATCTGCACGAGGTGTGATTATTTCAAAACCTATTTGGTATTTTTAATGAATATTAGTTTTTAAAAAGTTGTTAATAAGTCAGGTATACCCTTTAGAATCTATAGTTTACGGTTTGTGTATGGAAAATATAATGCTGTGTTAGGAAAGAGGATTTTGTAAAAGTCGCCCGAAGTTTGATGTCTGTAAATCTCTTTTTACATGCTTTTTAAATTTTTTTAATCGATATTCATTTTAAAAAATCATAACCGTCCATTCTATATTTCGTGTAATTCGTGTGGATTTACCTTTCATAACAGATAGCATCATTCTGTTTGTATTTTGTGCAAATAATTTTCGTACTAAGTAGCAACGTTGATAAATAAAACGAAAAAGAGATTATGATGATGATGATGATGATTGGTACAAATTGTATTGCATGAATCACAAATTAATTCCGTCACTAAACTACATATTTTCGCCAGGTATGATTTTGTCAAAACCCATTTGTAATTATTATTATTATTATTATTATTATTATTATTAACGAAAAACATGTGTTGTCACGCTTTATATTTATATTTCTATTTTGCAAACACATTTTTATTATATTAAATTTAAAATTATATATTATAACAACATTTTTTATTTATGCTCTTACTAAATCTTTATAGTTACATGTGAATAAATATGTAAGTATTTAAAATCATGTTTAATTAATTATCAACTTAATAATTTGTTGTTTCGTACTTAGTAAGTCAACTACCGTACTAGATTGAAGTAGCCTCCATTTTGAGGAAGCCTTTTCTGAAACAGGTTTATTATATATCTTTTTATTGCTATTTAGAATTAAAGTCCATTTTGTCAGTTGTGCATATAGTTTGTCTCAAGTAAATCAACAAGCTTGCATAATTCATCAAGGTATCAATATCCACTCCCAAGGCACCACAAAAGCCTTGATGGAAATTCATTTTGAGGCCCGAGACAAGTTCAAAGCCTCTCAAAATGCCTCTCAAGCGTCATTTGCATATTGAAGCAAGTTTACTTCCTCTCTCCCACTACCCACTAAGAAATTAGAGAATTTGTTCCTTTCAAGTGCTTGCCTCGTGTTTTTATGAGACAATTCATCATCATAATATAATCTCAAAATAATATCTATTCCTTATCAGAAAAGGATACTACCAAGATACTTACAAAATTAACATTTAAATGTTGAAAATTGTCTCATATAAGATAATATATATTAATAATGATTGCCAACAAATAAGTAGCATGAAGTACATTAAGAAGAAAAAAATCCCTTCTATTTATTCAATTTTTTTTCTCGTTCTAGCGACTAAATATTTTATATCGAAGCGTCTTGAATTAGACAACATTGTTTTCAAAGAAAATGAAGTTTGGGAGAATATGTTGAGTTTAATTAGTGGAGGTACTTCACAAAATTTTTAGAAGGAAGGTAATTGTTTAGACATTTTTGTTAATGGGAGCCAGGAAATCTTTGGAGGTGATGATCCCCTCTCAATTTCCGAATAAATAACCGAAGAACAATTAAAACTATAGAAAAATCAAGATTCCTTAAGGAAGAACCCATAAATATTAAATGATCACTGAAATAAATCAAATAAAAAAAAGTTGAAGGACGAAAGTGAAACCAAGCCTTACATTAAAAGATAAAAATATTACTTTTACCTTCATGAATTTGATATAAATCTTATTTAGTAAATAAAGTTTAATATTTTGTAAAAAAAAATCATATAAAATGGATTCAACAATAATGTAAAAACAAAAAAATATTAGATATTCTTTAAATAATAAGGTACTTCGGTTTGTAGAACAGGTTCTCAAGTTTAAAGAGCTTCAACCCGACCTTTGAAACAATTAATCTAGGGTTAGCTCGATTTGGTTTAAGCCAGACTTGATTTAACTAAGAAATTCAAACCGAACTAATTGGTTTGGTTCCGATAAGCAAAACAATATAGCTTTAAATAGGGTTTGTCTAACTAAATCTAAGTAAAAATTTCACTGAAAAATTCAAACTTGCTTCTTATGATATTTAATGAAATTCAAATAACATTCTAGAAAATATGTAGCGGTAAACATGGCAGGAGATAGGTAAGTACAGGAATATGTTAGGCCGTTCACAGCAGGAACTTGAGCCACTGATACAACTATTGAGGAAGAGCAAAGAGGTTGTTTACAAGTGTTCAAAAATAGGGAAATACAATTTTGTGGCTAAGAATTCTTACCGTGGAAAACTAAAATTAAAGATCTTGCAGACTCAATTGAGAGGTTTTTCAATATTGAAATGCTAGCTCTTATTGCACGCGATCAACTTGAGATCTTGCTTAGGGTTAGTGAAATAGAATACTTCAATGATGAAAAGTTTTCCGATTCGGTGATCGCGCCATTAGCTATAGCTGCTGCTGTTACTGTTGCTATAGTAATTAAATTTATTAAATTTCTTCTGTTATAATTTTTGCATGATTAATTAGGGATATTTGGATAGTCTGGATAAGGTTTTAGTTTCAAACTTTATTGTCTTTATTGTATATTAGCAACCGATTTGTCACGCCTATTATGTTTTTGCATTTTTATTGTACTTTCGCATTTCTATTAAGCTAATTAAAGATGTTATATATATAGTTAAAAAATTCTCTTATTTTATGTATATATATATATATATATATATATATATATATATATATATATATATATATATATATTAGTTTCATATGTTTTTAAATGCATGTTTATCTTTAGAATTTTCTTTACTTCTTATACTCTACTATTTATGATAATATATAGTAATTCAATTTTATTCTGTATATTGTATGTAGGCTACCGTAGTTTTTTTTCCAACAAAATGATTTGTATTAAATGGTACCAAAATACCTAAGATCCAAAAACATATACACCAGTGACAGTAGAAAGAAAGCAAAT
>NW_024464659.1:53121-54556 GCF_000004515.6 Glycine max | reverse complement strand
ATTTTGAGTGATAAAAAAACAGATATAACACAATGAATTGCTTAGTAAAATCTTTCGGGACCATGTCACATACATCAAATTTAAAGAACGGCGTGATAAAATTTAAAGCATGCATCCTTTGTGAATAAACATCACATATATAATTTATAATCATTAATAATGGGAATTACTCCATTTGATGTATACATTTTATTGGACAATTTACTCTTAAATCACTTATTAAATTTTAAATTTTTCTCCTAATTTAAATTAACTTTCCACTACTTTTAGATTATAAGTTTTTTTTATTCTGTCATTTTTTTATCAACTGTATTTAACTTCTATTTTTTATTATTTAAAAAATTTAGACAAACCGCTTCCGTTATTATAATGTAAAGTTGATTCAAGTAGAAAAGTAATTCGGATCGGAAGTGTGAAACTTAAATAGACCAATGGATATAAATAAAAGTATATCAAAATGTAAACAAAATCCCAATATAAGACTGATACAAATGAAATATCTGAACTAGGTTATCATCCCTATCAGAATTACTACATCAAAATAACTTAGTCAGAATAGTCACCTAATCCTACATGTACTACGTTCTACATATTTATCCCTATCCCTATACTCTTAAGAAGGATCTTCAACATCTTTTTTTTACATCTTATTTAATTTAGATTCATTATGTCTTAATTGCAAAGAAAACTAGAAAGAGAGTATAAGTCGTCACAGTCATAAATAGTTCCAGCTTAATTTCATGTCAAAACTTTCGTATTAATTATGGACTTATGGTTTATTAATTTTTCTTATTTGAAACAAATCATAATTAATCAATGAATACAATTCTAATAATATATATTGAGTTTGTCAAAAAAATCTGAATTCAATGGTTAAGAGTTTCACATCATTAACAAACATGATAAGTACTTATATATAGTTGGATAAGTCATTCCTTATAAAATGATTTTTAAGGGGATCTTTCGATGTCTATGTTCCACTTTAATATAGTATCAGAACTAGTTAGGTTCTGCTTGGTGATTTGGTGAATAGTGTCACTAGACGAGTCGAGAGAACGTGTTAAGAGTCTCACATTAAATGGTTAACAAACATGATAAGAAATCTTAAAAGTAACTAAATTTGAAACCAAATAATTAAGTTGCTGTTAATAAAAAAAAAAAAATGAAGTTGACAAACGAGAATAATGTTAGTAGTAATGTTCACCTTTTTCTTCAAGAGCATCCAATGCTGTGCTGCACCAACTTCCAACTGAAGCGTGTGTCTTTATTCGCTATGCCGCTGCGCACCGTTTAACGGACCCACCTTACAACCTGGAGCCAGAGCCAAACGACCTGTCGTGTGGACCATGGGAGCAGGGGCGTATTCGGCATTTCGACGACGACGACGACGAAAAGTTTCCTAACGGCTATTTGAATGCAGTGCGCAGTCACAGCG